>NC_142065.1:184282503-184583753 GCF_059756535.1 Pantherophis guttatus | reverse complement strand
GAGCTCTTGAGGAGAAAAGGGTGGCTTTGCCTCAAAAATGATAATGTGAGTTAATACAGGTGTAAATCAGGAAGCCTCCTCCCCAATCCATTGTACGAGGCTGTTTTTAAAAATAAAATAGACATGATGGAGAAAAGTGGCCACCAACCCCTAACCTGAACACGTTCTTTCTGGTGCATTTGGTGACACGGGTGTGATAATTATGCAGGATACTTGTTTGTTTTGTTTGTTTTTTTAAAAAACCTTTGTTGTTAAGAGTGAAGGGGCAGTTTTGGAAACACACGAATCACCTTTCCCCGGCCCCGCTATTTCCAGTTCTTTTTCCTTGCAGAACCCAGGTAAGGAAGCTGCTGTTCCACCAGGACAGGAAAAAGCTTCCGTGGGGAGGGGAGGCTTCCCCACTTGATCTCTCAGACCCCCCTTATTTCCCTTTCCAGCCTCCTCCACCACCACCACCCCAGCTCACCGCCTTCAGGTCGAGCACGCCGTCCTTGGCTTCCTGCAGCAGCGATACAAACTTGGTGGTGAGGAGCCCCAGGCTCTTCTCGTGCCGGCTGCTGCTATTGCTGCTGTTGCTGCTGCTGCCGCCGGAACCCCCGCTGCCGTCCAGGCTGCCGCCGCTGCTAGAAACCACCTCGGCCAGCGCCGCCGCGGCCATGCTGCATAGCTCCAGCCTCCTCGGCCAGTGGGGTTTCCCCGGCAGCGGCGGCCCCACGTGGCCCTCGCGGACTGCCTCCTCTCCTCCCCGGCTGCCAGCGAGCACAGCTGGCCCTGAATGGAGCAGCTCCGGGCCTCGCAGCCTCGTTTGCTGGGTGGGGGAGGAGGAAGTGACGCTGCCTCTCAGTTGCTGGGAGACAAAGTTTTATGTAGGGAAAGAGGGAGTGGGGGGAGGAAAGAGGCTTGTTGCTTCGAGGAGGAAACGTTTGCAATCTGCTTTTTCAGTTTAGCAAGCTCCCCAAAGTCCGACGGATCTCTCTCCCCCGTCCCCCCCACTTTTGTTAAAATGAAACTTTCTCCAATTGGCAAGGTTGGAACTTTCTGCAACCACAACTCCCATCATTCAGTGACCTTGGAATACTCATTTATAAAGATCTAAGTGCTCGCTGTAACAAGATTGCCAAAAAGGCTTTAAGAGTTGTTAACCTTGCGTAGCTTCTTCTTTGGTAATGTTGTACTACTAACTAGAGCATACAAAACATTTGCTAGACCAATTCTTGAATACAGCTCATCTGTCTGGAACCCGCACTGCATATTGGACATAAATACACTCGAGAGAGTCCTAGGATATTTTATGAGAAGAGTCCTCCATTCCTCTAACCGCAATAAAATATCTTATGCCACCAGACTCCAAATTTTGGGCTTAGACAAGGTAGAACTATGCCGACTTCAGTCTGACCTAAGCCTAATACACAAAATTATCTGCTACAATGTCCTACTTCAGCTTCAACCACAATACACGAGCAAATAATAGATACAAACTCAAGGTAAACTGTTCCAAACTCGATTGCAGAAAATATGACTTCAGTAACAGAGTGGTCAATGCCTGGAATGCACTAGCTGACACTGTACTTTCTTCCCCAAACCCCCAAAACTTTAACCTTAAACTGTCTACTGTTGACCTCACCCCAAGAGGTCTGTAAGGGGTGTGTATAAGTGTACCATCCCTGTCCTAATATTCCTTTTTACTTACTCTTTTCATGTATTCAAATTATGTTTATACTTTTATTTTATATATGCTTGACAAATAAAACTTATGATTCTAGCTGAATGGCTAGGACCTATTGTATAGTTCTGGGTCTGCCTTGAAGGACGTTCATCTTAAGATCCAGAAATCAATTATTTCTATAAAATGACTAGAAAATAAAATAAAATATATAAAATGACTAGAAGTCCCTACACTTCTGCTTTCAGGCTTGCACAAAACTTGAGCATTCCCACCGTGTAGAGGATGATTCTTAATTCTGTCTAGAGGGTTCTGGTTCTTCCGGTGTCTGTTTTCATACATAAAGGTGTAGGAAGTTTTTAATTAATTGTAAGTAGCATGTTTCCATTCAGCCCTGGTCCAATTATCTAGAAAATGGGCGACTTTCCCTTCAAGGGATGAGTCAAGCAGATATTAAGAGTCATCTGTTAGTGATGCTTTTATGTGGATTCTTATAATGAGTGAACAATTGAATTTGATTACCTAATTGGGCCCTTCAAAGTGTTCTTTAAATGCTGATATTAAAAAATGCTTTTTAAAGGGTGCTAATAAAGATGGTTTATAAGTACTGTGTAAATTTGACAAAGTCCTGACAATGGTTTTGAATACCAAAAATAATGGCAAAGGTACCTGAACAGAATAATCCTTTCAAGTAGGGAAAGGATAGGCAATAAAACCATAAGAAGTTGTAGAAAAAAAAATCAAAATTCATACTTTACAGATATTTCAAAATCTCAAGATTTATACATCTAGATTTATAAATTCTATTCAAACATTCTATATCAAACATAATTTCTATTCAAACTATTTCATCTCTTAGAATTATAAAATAGGAACAATGATAGATACCACAAAGAAGTAGATTTTTTTTCACTTTATTTTACTTATTTATATATCAAATTTAGAGACCACCCATCTCACTCACAGAGCAACTCTGGGCACTTTAGTTTCAGGGGCTGCCAACCTATGCTCTTTGAGCTTATTAATAATAGTTCCAATGATTTTCATAAAACTAATTTCAGAATAATCAGTCAATCATAGGATTGTAATACCCTTTGATGAAATATTGTCATTTTTAAGGCTATATAGCGTTTAAGGAATGAAATTCAGTCCTTTTAATCACCTCCAATCTCCTAATTCTAATATATTATACTGTTTAGCTATAATGGAATGAAACTTCTTCCATGTTTGATGTAATTATTTTTATATGGAAATTTCTAGGTCACTGATAGTTTAACGAAAGAAAACTTTTATTCTGAAAATATTTACATCAAGTACAAATATAATTTATGGCAACAAGCAGAATTTCAATCAATCTGTAACGATGGTTACAAATGCCAAATGTGCTATAGATGTATCTCAGAGTCCTTGTTGAATATCACTCAAAGCAACCGTTAGCCATTTTATTTTCTCTTCCATAGTCTTTTTATTCTTTGCAGTTTCTTGTAGTAATTGACGCATTTCTTCTTCAACCTGGTAAACCTGAAATAAATGTTGTGGTTAAGGTTATTATGTATCAATAAAACCAGGTGTGAAATCAGTTGAAGATATACCATGAAGGCAGAAAAGTATAGAATTGCCAACAGCATGTTTTCATACAGGTAATCTTCATTTGGCAACTGACTGGCCCTTGCAGTGATCATTCACAGCAACAATGGTGATGAAAAAGTAACTTTGAAAACAGTCTTCCCATTTACAAACTTTTCAGGCCTGTAAAGCAGTGGTTCCCTAACCTTTCTGGTTTGGCAGAAGGGGGGGCGGGGGAGAGAGGGGGGATGGTTCTGTGCGTGTGGCAGGTGTGCGCTTGCAGCTCCATTTGTACAAGTGATGGGCACATGCACCATTTTTGTCTTTCCTAGTCAACATCTAACCTTTCTATTAACCTAACTGAACAATTTCACAGATAAAAAAGCTGCCAAGTACTTTCCTTTATACTTCTATTCTTCCTATTCTTCCATCAATTCTTGAATTCCAAACTTTTTTCAAAGGGAAAAGCGAAGGCAACAGTTTGAAAAGGTAAACATTTGATCACTTTTGCCAGCAAACTCATTTAATTAACATATAAATGATTTCAACTGCTTAGCACAGTCACCTTTTCATTGGCTGCCGCAACTTGTTTCTGCTTTTCATTTGCTAGCTGTAGCAGTTCTGCCTGATGTCCTGCAATGGTTGATTCATGTTGTCTTCGGAAAGCATCATCCACAGAATGCAGTTTTTCCATCATAATCCTAAACAAGATAAATTCTTAAACTTCCTCTATCCTATCATAATTTTCTATTGCTGATATTGGTGCTATCTATTAAGTGAAATCTAGTGATGCCTATTTATCAGAAAGCAAAAAATTACATTCTCCTCCACCCTACAGCAACCCAGGTGTCTCACATAAAGGCTTTTTGAAAAAAAAATACACATAACATATAAACTTCTTTCCAAAATAAAATATAATTCTAATTATAAATATATCTGTCATTAAATCCAGAGAACATATACTACAGTATTAGCATATTCTCAAAGCTGCTCACAAATGCCATTTTTAAATCCATATTATTTAAAATCACATTAAAAGAGAAAATTCAATTTTGTATATTTTCAATGAAAGCTGGTAAAAAAGAACAAATATTTGGTCTTTTAAAGAAAAAGGGGTGAGAAATACAGAAATTGCTTTGCTTCAAGTAAAGCTATTTTTCCAAAGATAATAGCAAGAACAGAAGTATACTAATAGGTGACTTATTTCTATATAGGTGCAACTCTAGCTAAGTAACCATTCTTAGAGGATATAAAAAAGCTGTGCTCAAAAACTGCTTAATTTAATCTGATCCTTTGAAAGTCTACTTCAAAAAATATAAAAACAGTCAGCAAACCAAAGTTTGGTTGCAGTCTTCATTAATTACACTACAAACAATTCCTTTCTCTAAAATTGCATATGAGATCTAATGAGTTCTGAATGTTAAGTGTATCGCATAAAAGACACTTTAACACAAGCAGAAAAGCATACACAATCAGTTCATTCACATATAAAACAAAGGCTCTAGTTTATTAAACCATCATGTGAACAAATTGCATACATCATTTTCATATGAAAGAGACATTTCTGACTTTCATATTGAAACAGAGACAAGCCGCAAAATACTCCCCATCTATAAACTAGAAGTAATGTTTTGGCCAAAGCAACTCAGCAACAGACTAGCTTCTTGATTTGAATAAAATAAACTACAGTTGTTGTTTTTTTTATTTATATGCCGCCCTTCTCCGGAGACTCAGGGCAGCTTACAAGGTGTTAAGCAATAGCCTTCATACTTTTGTATATTTTATACAAAGTCAGCTTATTGCCCCTACAAACCAGGTCCTCATTTTACCTACCTTAGAAAGGATGGAAGGCTGAGTCAACCTTGAGCTTGATGAGAGTTGAACTCGCAGTAATTGCAGGCAGTTGGAAGCTAAATACTACCTTTAACAGTAGCATTATTCTGCTGCGCCACTCAGGCTCCTTTAGTTTGTGACTTAGTTTGTGACTAAGCTTGATTATTTTGGCTAATTAGTATACAGATAAAATGGTCTATGAGCGTGCTTCTTCATTCACCTGTAGTTTAATAAGCTAAAATGTTACCTTAACATTGTGTGTTGACCTTATCGAAATACTTACTTCTGGGCTTGAAGACTTTTATCTCTTTCCTCTCTCAGCTGCTGCTCCCTGATATCAAAGTTTTCTTTCATTTGTTTCACTTGTGCTTCCAACTTGCTCAGCAATCCTCCTTTATCTTGCCATTTTTTATTCATTACACTGAAATATAATAAATATGTTCTAAGTGGCTTCGGAGATTGCCTTTAGTCCATGAAAAATCCTACTTTATTTATTAATTTTAAGACAGGCTTTCCACCAGCCAATCTCAAGGATTATAAATGGGAATGGGGATTTATAGTTTAACCTTATTTTCTCTTCCCATCATGAATGAATATGATCCATAATATTTCAATGTGTGTAGAAGATGATATTGGTTTTAAGCACCTATAAGATTCTTTGATGTCATTGAGCTCAGCATCCTTTTCTTGCAATTGATGCTTCAGTTCTTCTTTTCTCTCATTTTGCCTTTCTATTTTTTCCAATAAATTATCTAACTGTGCATCTTTTTCCTGTAGTTGTACTTGAAGTCTCTTCTGTATTTCACTATTGTCTTCACGAAGCTTTCTTATTTGCTCATCTCGGTTCTGTGAGGCCTTCAAAATAAAATGTTTGAATCATACATTTAAAGTGAATTTAAAGTGAAATGAATTTAAATTTTTTTTACTCATCACATAACTTACATAATTCTCTCCACTTTGAAAAGGAATAACAAACAGGAAAAAGTGTTTTTTTTTTAAAAAAAAGTACCTTATTACCAACACAACCTCACAAATTCATGAGATTCAATCCAACCTAAATCTTTAAACTACTTTCTATTTAATACTTTATTCTTGCACTCAGCAAAACTATTTTTAATCATGTAATTGACTCCAAACATTACTTATAAAGACTTATAAAGATTTAATAGCATTTATTTATTTTATATTGCTGTCTGTTTCATCATAATAAAAATAAAAATAAAATAAAAGCCACTGAAACAAATTACCACAGTTAATTAAAACAATATAAGGTTGATACTGATACCAAACTATAAAAAAAGTGTTGGTATCTACACCAATTTCCCTTTGTAACAATGGACAATACACAAGCAGAAAGATAGCAAATAAAATATAAAAACAGTATTCAATCTGTTCATGAAGCTATACCATCATGACAACTGCAGCTTTTCAATGCCCCAAAATAAAAGTATAAATCTCTGTTGTATCTATATCCCTGCTTTAGAATTGTCAGTGCATTGATCAATTTCATTTTGGATTAGCATGTTGTGACCCAACACAACATGCTAATTTGACCCATGTCTTATTCAATAATCAAGGCTTAAACTGAAATATGATTTAGTCTAAACTGTTATTTATGACAGCTACAAAAAAAAAAAAAGAACACCCTTACTTCTTTTAGCTTTCTAATGGTTTCAGTTTGATCTTCCACAATTTTAGATTTAATCTGCAAAGCATCATTGAGAGATTCATTTTGTTTTTTCAAAGCTTCAGTCTCACTAGTTAGAACTTCTATTTTGGCTTCCAATTTTCCCCGATCTTGAGCAAGAGAAGCTCCTGGGAAAAACAAAGACATCAATGCTTGTGGTGTAGTAAACATTGGAAATATATAAGAAAGTTCATGGAAAAGAGATCACTGCTGATCTACAGTTTGGTTTTAAGTACCAGATTCATTCATTATTCAGGTTGTGGACTGCCCTCCTGCTTTTACAGGTAATCAATCTGCTTAGAAATGTAACCATAACTGGACTACAGGCTGGGAACAACTAGAAGCCTACATATACGCCTCATAAGCTATCAGAAAACCAAAACGAATGAAGGCAAATATATGTGTCCCAGGATAATGTTGCAGGATCTAATCAGGGCTGGTCACCAGGATCAGAGACTTAGTCTTCTTAATTTTCAGACTCATGCTGGAGTCCATCTTCAGGGAACGTTTCTCTAGAAGAATGTGTGTGGGAGACATTCTGTTAGAGAAAAGTTGCCTGAAGATGGGTTCTAGCACAAGTCCAAAAGCTTGGAAGATTACATCTCTGACCCAGATTTTATCCTACAGAAAAATTAAAAAATTTAGTCGTGAAAGTAGTAGACTTTAACAGGTAATTAGATCCTTGTCTGACTTTTTGGGTTCAGGTCTATCTAACCCACCCCAGAGTTATTAAAACAAAATAGCCACTTTCTTAAACATTGTGGTTGATGATATGACGGGTCTCCTCCTGGAGTGGATGATAATTGTTGTTAGCATTATTTTCCCTAGTGTGTCAGCAGCTAGGAAACTGATTGCCACTGAGGTCGTTTATTTCATTTACTCTAAGCTGTTTTGGGATTTAAAGAGGAACAAATGTTACTATTTATGCCTGGGGTGTCAAACTCGCAGCATCGATGTATTGCGACTTTTCCCCCTTCGCTAAACCAGGTGTGGGCGTGGCTAGTGTGTGACACATCCGGCCCGCGGGCTGCAAGTTTGACAGCCCTGATTTATGCCAACCTATGTTGGACAAAGACAAAACACATCCAAGTCTTGTCAAAAGAACTATCTCGTATTTCAAATAATGGCCTGGAAAGCAGCATCTAGGGAACCATGGTATTTCTAAATGTTCCCATTAGACCAGTGTTTCTCAACCTCAGAAACTAAGATGTATAGATTTCAACTCACAGAATTCCTCAGCCAATATGCTAGCCAGGGAATTCTGGGAGTTAAAGTCCACACATCTTAAAGTTGCTAAGGATTAGAAACCCTGCCTTAGAGATATTTAAAAAATAGAAGCCACTCAGTTTACAGAGTTTCCTGCTTCTGGTGTGAAGATGCATCTTGGGGAAGTCTATTTTAACTGTGTAGAGCACTGCAAACATAATCGCACAATAGCACAAGAGAAATTATCCCTAAAATAGGTGTACATGCTGTACAACTAAAGTACACATCCTGTTGTATTTTGATCCCATATTCACACAATTTTTGTTTCTCAAAGCAATTCACCAAGCAAGATTTTTTGAGATGATTTTTTTTTCTTAGCAAATGTAAGAGGAACAAGTTACTTTCTCTCTGCTTTGGTTATCTTTCAGGAAGGCAGGGATATGCAGTCTTCTATGTATAGTATTAGACATTAGTTTTGTGGCTTTTACAGGGGATTAGGCACACAATGATAAACTGGTTGGTTCTAGCAGGGGATAGATAAAGGATAAAAGACTGAGTAGTTACCTTGCTGTGCCAGCTCCTCTCCCCATATTTTTCTTTCTGCTTTTAATCCATCAATTACAGACACCTGAGCTGTTACTTGTGAGATAAGTTTTGACTTTTCCTGCTTAAGAAGCTCAAGTTGAATAGTCTTTTGTTGGTCTTCCTCTACCATATTTTCAAGAGTTTGTATCCGGCTCTTTACATAAAAGTAAAAAGAAAAAATAGAAACCAACAACTTTAAAGCAACTCTTGATATTCTAAAAGCAAACATCTTCACATACATATTGCAGCATATTTATAATCACTTCTTGCTGACAGTAGTAAGACCTCTAGTTGTGATTTCTAAGAGAACCTAATGACACTGAAGGGAAACATCTATTGCATCTATTAGTTGAACTCCTCTGACTTTAATTGTAGAGGATTCAGAAAAGTAAATAACTTAATGAAGCATTTAATCAAGGGCAATGAAGTGGTGAAAAGCTAAAGAAGGATAAAAAGAAATCCTAAAGAATAAAAAAATTAAGATAGTTAAGTTAACAAGCCAAAGCATGGGCTACTATCTTCTATGTCAGAATTAAATTCCAGGAGCATTGTTTATTAAAGTTTACAGTGAATATAGGAGACTAGTTCAAGCAGGACCAGAAATCATGGTTCTGCAACAACTGAAAAAAAATGATAGCAAACTATAAGCTTCCAGTTTTCACCATTGGAACACATCCTCCATGTAGGTCAAAGCTACCTTTTTCTGCCCAGGTTGAAAAGTAAATATTTTCCAAGTTTTTAAACATACACCACCACCTTACACTATTCTATTCTTTTCCATCCAGGCAATAATTCATCTTTATTAATTAGACATTTCTGCCAGATACACACTCTTTATTTCTTTTCTCTTCTGCACCTGCTTTCAGGACAGAAACTTTACCTGTTGTCTCTAACTGTCTTGTGCTCACAAGAATATGTTTCATCATGGAAAAGCTTTTCATCACCAGTTTATGATAATGAATGATGAGAGAACATGAAGATGAGAGAACATGAAGCATGCAAATTTAGTTTTCTTCCCCCCCCCCAAAAAAAATAAGTCCTCCCCAAAAATATTTAAACAGAGAGCTGGAAATCAGGTAAGACAGCAAGAGGAGCTCCATCTTGCTCCATGCACCCCAAAATAATAATACCTCCCTGAAAATGAGGCCAAGCGCTTATTTCGGGGTTCAAAAAAATATAAGACAGGGTCTTATTTTGGGGGAAATACGGTACTTACTCATTGATCATACAAAAAGCTTTCATTGCATTGAGCTGGATTCAAATCTACAGCATCACAAGATGTTTTGTTATTGTTATTGAAGTGTTTCTGATTCATCACAAAATACAATGTATAGAATACAATATATATAACAGATACATTTAAAAAGCCATACTTTCAAGTTGTACACTATGTCTTGCTTTGATTTGATTAATTCTGTGATTTTATCTTTTTGTTCTTTCACCACAGATGTCAGCTCATGGATCAAACTAGCAGATTGCTTTTCCTTTTGCTGAGAGTGGAGAAGAACTTGTTTATGCTCTGTCAGCTCAGCAGTAAGTCTATCAAAGCCTTCTTTAACCTATTTTAACAAGAAAACAAAAGATTCAAATAAGGTGTTCAGCATAACATTTTAATGAATGTCAGTTCAATTTAAAAATGCATTCACTATGCAATATTAACTTGTACCATGAAAGAACAATTCAGGCCATCTATTAATTTAAAACATATCAGAATAAGACACATTTAAACAAATCAAACTGATTGTATTTTAAATTTTTACTTGCAATAAATTTCTTTGAAAAATACACTGCTTTAAAGTTACATGAAAAAGTTTATTTTCTTATAGCCAAATAAAGTTTTTCTTCTAAATGGCTGGGAGGTTTGCTTGTTTTGTTCTATTTTTGAGAAAATACTGTTCAGAAATTATTATCCCAGTCATAATACTTTTTGGAACTGAGATGACCAAGCAGTCAGTATACATTTGCCAAAGTGTTCTAAAGAAAATAATTCCACTGACATACAGGAAGGTTTTTCAATGGTTATACTATTTCTTCATAGCTAGATCCTCAATGATTTACCCAAGTTTCTAAGAAGCATTATTAAGAATGAGAAGGATAAAGCTAAGAGCTTTATAAAACTGAAGGACATTTGAAGAATAACTGAATCCAATAGCGAAGTTGTTTTGAAATTTAGTGAGACTTAAATCAATTTCATACACTTGAATCATTGTGATGTACACATGCATTTGTTCTGAATTCAGAATGACTTCATTACCATTAAATGAACTTTCATTCTGGTTAGAAAAACAGAATTAATATACAAAAATCTACCTAGAACTATAAACCTGGGGTGCAGGAAAGGAACCCAGAGGAGAAGAACAGATAGCCTGTATTAGAAGAACCCAAATCACTTTATTTTCATCCTTCACCTGCATAGTGAACACTGAAAACCATTTTTAAAATCTCAGTTAAGGGAAATCCTTCAAGAGGAGAACATTCTAAGCATCTCTTAATCTTTTAGACAAAGGTTACTGCAGCTTTATTATATAACACTTGTACAAATGCCATTTTAACATCTGCACAATTGTGATAATGTTGGCAGCTTATAAGTATTGACCTTAAGTTTTAAAAGCTTTTAAATAAAACACAATTTTCAGAAATAGAATCACAGACCTCAACCTTACATGTTTTCAATGTAGTTAAGTCATTTCAGTATCTACCTAAATTGAAGAACAAAGTAACTCCTATGGTTTCTTTTCCCATATATCTCATCTCTTCTTACCTCTGAAAATCTTTTGGCTTCTATAGTTAAGGCTACACGGAACTCATCCTCTAGATCCTTATATTTCTGGTTTAATAGATGACGTTTTTCCTGTAGTTCTTTAATATGGTCCTTATGTCTCTGTTCTTCTCTGGCTACTTCTTTTGACAGAGCTTCTTGAAATTCTGAGCCATTTAGTGTAACTCTGGTTTCCAGTTCTTTTCTGGAACAATAAGACAGAATAGCAATAGCGCTTAGATTTATATACAGCTTTACAGTGCTTTACAACCCTAAGCGGTTTACAGAGTCAGCATATTGCCCCCAACAATTTGGGTCTTCGGAAGGATGGAAGGCTGAGTCAACCTTGAGCCTGGTGAGATTCAAGCTGCCGAACTGCAGGCAGCCGGCAGGCAGCAAAAGTAGCCTGCAGTACTGCACTTTAATCACTGCGCCACTGCAGCTCTACATCAAGATGAACAGAAATTGCTTCTCATAAGCAAAATTCTATACTTCTAAGAAGCCCAAATTTAATGTGGAGGCACAAAGTACAGTCCAGGATTTCATAAAAGTTCCAATTGGATGGATTACAATTCTGTTATAGAACCACCATTTCTGCCATAAGGACTTTCGGTCATTTTTTAAGCTTACATGCCAGCCTTTAATAGAAGAAGGGCACATATGTTTTTGGCTGGCATGATGGAAACTGAGTTCTACAAAGTAGGTAGAACCAAAACAAACAAACAAAAAAAAGTATAAAAGCCAGACCAGTATAAAACAAAAATATAATTAATCCAGTATTCAGACAATTCGTTATAGTTAATGGGAGAGTCAGTTGGGTCTAGTGATTAAGGCACCCGGCTAGAAAGCAGATCATGAGCTCACATTCTTAGCCATAAAAAGACAGCTGGGTGACTTTGGGCCAGCTCTCTTTCTCAGCCAAACCCACCTCACAGGGTTGTTGTGGGCTTGATGGGGGAGTGTCATGTGATTGGGTGGGCGTGGCCAACTTTTTATTTTTTTTACTTTTACTTTTTTAAAGCATTTTTTTACTACCGGTTCGGATGAATAGGTAGTAAAAAATGCTTTAAAAAAGTAAAAAGAATCGTGCTGTGCCGTGCGATCGTTGGAACCTTTTTTAAAAACCTTTTTAAAGTATTTTTTTTACTACTGGTTCGCCCAAGCTGGTAGTTTTTATCACTACCGGTTCTCCCGAACCGGAGCGAACCGGTAGCATTTTGGAGGATTTCTGGTACTTTCTCCCAAAGTAATCAGGAACTCCAAGTTGTGCAGCTATTTTTTTAAAAAAAGATACAATACTCAAACAATCAAGTCATTATGAGTGCAAGTGAAATTAAGACAGTCTTTGTACTACGTTCTACCCTAAAATGATCAAGTTTGACCCCTTCTTTATTTTCTGAGACATTGATGATCTTTCAATTTAAATCTATATTGTATATAATTTTTGGATTGTTGATTTTTTACAAATTTGATCTGGAACTGCCACATAATAATCTATTCTACAAAAGGTTTGTAGAAAGGCTAATCTGGTCAGGATTTATTCAATCAAGAAATCTGATGTTTAAAACTTGAAAAATTTTTAGCAACATTTTTTAAATTAGGTATTTATTCAAAGTTTCAAAAATTTAAAAAGAGCTGTTCCTCACATACTCAACAATGCTACATATCTTTGCTGGATTATTAGGAAACATGTACCTGTGTTCCTGCTCTCTTAGCATTAGGAGTTCATGGACTTGTTCCACCTTTTCTTTTTGTTGCTGAAGAGATATTCGAAGTAACTGTACTTCTCTCTCGGCTGCTGATGCTTTAAGTTCTGCAGTTTGAATCCTTTTCATCTGTGGTGTTTGAAATAACAGCAAGAGAAACGATCACAATTTCAAAGCTTGATAGCACAAGCAGATGTTCTTGAGCAGTAGCAAGTTTTTCCATGGTACAATGAACAAATGTTAGGGTTTTTTTAAATTTTAAAATAACCAGAATTATTATCTGGTTTCAGTATAAATACACACGCATTATACAGTAACTCTTGGCCAGTATGGAAGCAATAATTTAAAGTTTTTGGACTGAATCAGCAGAGCTATTTTGATCCAATATTAAAAACACAAACACCACTGTCTCTTATCATTCTGATCAACTTATTTTAAAACATTCTCCAAAAATCAGTACATGTAATTCATTTGACCATATTCAAGGAAGAACAGAACTATTCTTCATATATCAAGTAAAGTTCTGATCAATTTTTTTAAAAAATTCAAAAAGCAAAGAAATTTTTAACTGCATATTAACACGATCTTTTGTTATATTCAGAACCAATAATTCTACCTCCGAAGCTTGCTGCTGTGCTTTTTGTGACTCCAGTTTGGAGAGAGCTTCTTCTAAAGCCTGGAAAGCCTTTTGCTGATCCTCTTCTTTTTGTCTGGACCGCTCTAGCTCCTTACCAAGTTTTTCAGCTTCTTCTTTCACTTGCTGAATATCAATCTGAAGTCTTGTCTTTGCATTCCGTTCTCTCAAAATCAGCTCCCTTAGCCTGAGAAACATATATGTGGATGGTGTATTTATTTACTTACCTATATCCCACTTCATTATTTTTAGAAATAACTCAAGGTGATGAACATATCCAACACATTTTCCTCCTATTTTCCGCACTGTTATTTAAACTTCCGACTGAGCAAATGAAGAGATGACAGAACAATTATTCTGGTCAAGGCATATCTGAACTGAGATGTTCTTGTTTAAATCAATGCAGGAGAATCACAATTTACAACAGGTGTATCCAATCCATAGCCCGCAGGCTACCTATCGCCCTGGAAAGCTAGTAAAGTACCTCACAAGATAATAAAAAATATAAAAAATAAAATTTGTTATTTATAGCAATAGCACTTAGATTTATATATCGCTACATAGTGCTTTACAACCCTCTCTAAGCGGAGTCAGCATATTGCCCCCAACAATCTGGGTCCTCATTTTACCAACCTTGGAAGGATGGAAGGCTGGGTCAACCTTGAGCCTGGTGATATATTTTATATGTGACCCCAGATAATTCTGTTCACTCAATGCAGCCCAAGCAAGCAAAAGGTTGGACAATCTTGATTTAGACATACATCTTCCTTGTCTTGCGTTTACAGTTTAGGACATACAAGCAGTTAATATGCTCTATATGTGTCAAGACTACAACTCCCAGATTTTTCATACAAAAGGCTGTACTACTACTACTACTGTTACTATTACTACTAACTTACTGTACTTCTATGCTGCCCAACTCCAAATGACTTTGGATAGCTCACAACAATCAAAAGAAAGAAATTACGATAAAACTAATAAAAGGAAAAAGAAAGAAAAATATGGCAGGAATGACAGATTGGATGGAAAGAAAGATCTGAGCGAAGAGCCATAGCTTCGTATCTCTTTGAAATAACGGCAGAGCATGGGCCATCCAGATCTCAGAGAAAACCTCATTCCAGAGAATAGGCATTACTATAGTATATGGGCAGTTCCAGGGTCCTGATATATTACGTAGGTTTAATCGAAGACACCTGGAGTATACCGTACCAACTCTGCAAGATCAAATTGGCCAGGAAGTTAATTCCAAATCAAGTAAGTCATTGAAGTTCTATGGCTCAGGATTAACTCGCTCTGCCATTCCTAGGCCACTTGCTTACCTAGGTAATATCCATCAAATTCACTGAAATAAATACCAAAATAAATGTCACTTTAGAACTTAGAAACTCTGTAATCTGAAAGATACAGTGAGTTCAACTGATTTGCTAATCTATATATACCCACAAGAACTGATCATATTTTACAGCTCTCAAGTGCTTAAGAATGTAAGAATGAACAAATTCTTTCCATGTGAATTGCAACCGCACAGTGTCAACTCAAAAGAAATATACTAATACTCACCTATCTGTAGTGTAAACAGCAACGCTTTGAATATCTTTTTCTTCTTTGGCCTGGTTCTGCAGCTGCTTAATGCTTTCACTGAGTTTCTTTTCAGCTTGTTCAGCTTTCCATCGCTTCTCTCTCTCCTGATCTAGTTCTTGAATCAGTGCCTAAAGAAGAAAATGTCTTTTTCTGAAACAAACTAGTAATGTATCAAAAGTCCCTTGCTGCTATTACAACAAAAGCTATCCCAATTTTATTTTGAAGTTTATATCAATACTACACAGCAAAAATGAAAATCTCTCAGGCACATATCACCTCAGAATAATAAATATATCTACCCTGTAAGTGAATTCTTCTTGAATACCAGTATCCACATTTAGTTTTTTCATTTGACTTTTCGGCCCACCCAATTTCTTTGGTGTTTCCCCCACTATTTTCAAACTTGCAATTTCTGAAACTGGGCTTGAACTTTCTTGCTCTTTGATGTGGGATTCTTGAAATTTAGGCTTCATGAAATCTTTCTCTTGTTCTCTAAAGTGAAACAAAAATTGAATTTGAATACTGGAATGGATATAAGCTTGCCAGAATATCAAGTGGGTATCATTTAAAGGCCCCAAAGTAATTATAAGGGTTTTAAACTCTTCTATCCCACAGGTAAATTTCTGCAAACAATAATCCTTTCTACAGTTTCTAGAAATATACTTCTGGACTAGTTTTTTGGGCAGTAAATAAAATGAATCTAAAATTTTAGATTCATTTTCAGCTGTTATATTTGAGTTTTAACTTTGTTATCCAAGTCAGAAGAGAAAATATAAATTATTTATAGAAAGGATCAAAAATGAGCTCCATCACCATTAAGCTTCACCATTAATTAGTCTTATTTTCATGAAAACCAGGTTAAATTCAATTCTGCAGATTACTTATCTTCATGAAAGAGTAACAGACTACATGTGAATATGAAAACACCGATAACTGAATTAAGACTAAGATATCATACCTGGCTGACAGTTTGGCCCTTTGAGAACGGGGCTTGGTTGATAAAGTGCTTTTCCGATAATTAGGCAACTTGCTCCTTTTAGTAGCTTTTCTATTCTCTTTTCCACTTTCACTACCACTCTCTGAGGTAAGATCTGTTTCTTTTTTGGCTTTCACAATCACATCAGCTTTTGAAGAATTAGTAACCTGAAAATAAACAAACATGTTGATTATTCAGTCTGTTCAATTTTGCTGTTGTTTCTTCTGTTGATCCAGGAAAAGATAATAAATATGTTGTTAGAAATTAGAAACACATTAAAAAACAAACACTAAGTATTCCATTATCAAAGTAACAACCCAATCTCCCACAAGAGCTAAGAATATTATTCAGACAAGTACAATCAGAACACCAGACAAAGGAATAACTCCTATACCACATCTTTCAATAAAATGGACACCATGCAATTAAAAATTACAGCTTAACCCTGAGCTGCACATATTATCTTCTATTGGAATAATATGATGCAAATGAGAATATACCAACAAACATTTATCAAGCTAAACTAAAAAAACATTAAAAGTTACTACCTTTTGCAAGAGGTGAGATATCTGTTCTTCTAGTTTTTTTATCCTTGAGTCATTATCAAATTTTATTTTTTCTGGCTCAGATGATGACATTATTTCAGTGGAAGAGCTAGTGGTAGTCCAAGGTAATATCTTTGTCCTCTGGCGAAACTGGGCTAATACTTGATCAATATGTGGTGTTATTATTGGCAAATTAACATAAGTCTATTAAAAAGAAATTAAAAATTCTAAGTCATACAAAAAGAAGTTCAAACTAACTTTATAGACCTCAAATAAAAGCAAAAATATATTAATTTACAGCACCTCTTCTTCATCTGTATAACTGGATGAAACTAAACAGCTTAAGAGATCTTCCAAGCACTTCAAATCAGATGAGTTTGGTTCCATTAAGTTAATCGGTTCACCAAATATATTCTTCCCATCCAAGATGGTCAGCTGAGGTAAAGCCTGAAGGAGAATCTCTCTGTAGCCTTCAGATAATAAAAGAAATTACTTTATAACTGCATTGTGAAAAGACTCCAAATGCTTTTCCAAATTAGTTTCATGTGCACTAGATTTTATCCTATCCACCTGAACAATTGCAGCACTTTTACCTATTTTGGCACACACGGGGTTACTTTTTCCATTTTTCTCCAAAGTAAGGTTAGTTAAGTATTGCAGTCCACTAAGGCACTGAAGTAAATGGTTAACATTATTTACACAGTTGCTGTGAAGTTCAATATGATTAATTTTATAGTTGGGTCCTCGAAGATGTAGAAGTCCTGAAAAAAATGCATGTCAATAATAAATGTTGAAACATCAAAATATCATTTATCTAAGCACAGTTTAATTAAAATAGGGAAGAAAGTTGCCCTTCTTTTGTAAAGTATTCCAAATTTATTTATTTATTTGGAAAACGATTGTGCCTATCTCCACAAAACAATTATGATTGCAAAGCAAGTGTTGCAAAACCAAGGAATAGAGGAGAGACAGACTAATTCGAGATGGGGATTGATTCAGGCACCAAGAATGACAATTTGCCAGTGCATTATGAGATCATCACGGAGCAGGCACCATTTGATTTGCAGCCACTATATGGAATGGAATGGCTTTGGGACAGGAAGAGCCACAGCCACAAGTCAGATAAGAGGCAGCTTATCTTTCAGAAGGAATGTGGATATGGCAAGCAACCTAATTCTTGGGCTGTAAAGGCAATGGGGAGAGAAATGTCCTCTCAGAATTGTAAGATTCTGTTAATGTCACTGTACAATAAAGCACAGCTAGTACATCAGGGTGTGTTTCTTGCCTGGAATACCTTGTAAAGCTGATAGCTACAGGCACAAGAACATATTAAGCTAGTCCTGCTGTTAAACTGCCTTCTTCTCTAAAAATTCTAATGACCACCAAAATTGCAATGCCACAAACACATTCAGGGGTGTCAACATCCCTGGGCTCAAAATTGTGTGTGCATCCGGGTAATCCTAATCCTACTCTTTTTAAATTGCACCAAGTGCATTGCATGCACATAAAAAGAGGTAAGGCATCAACTGGTTCTGCCCATCATTTTGAAGCCTATGACTGTCACTGTATTAGGCTGTGCACATATGGATTTCCAAATAAGTTCTTCGAAGTCAGTAATGCTTGGGTTTGAATAGATTGAGCTGAAAATCTCTTACCTGAAAGATCATCTATACGGTTGTAAGATAAATTCAGTTTAGTTAAATTATATAGATTTTCCAGCCCTAGAGAAGAGACATTTTTTATTTAATGAAAGCAACTATATAGGCAAACAATCAGAAATGAGTCCCACACATATTTAAGTCTGAAATACTTCTTTTAAGACTTCTAGCCATTCTGTGAGCATTCTATCACCCCATCCAATTAGTCAACATTCTGTGCTTAAGCCTTAAGGAGCTATTGTTCTGACAGCTTTATCTTTTTTATTTTATGTATCCTTTACAAATCCTGGCTAAGGATGCTGCCTCCTTCTTCATTTATAAATGGATTGTAAGTTAACATTAGGATAATTACCAAGCTCCGTTAATTTAGGCTAGCCTTGGTAGCCAATCCAAAGATTATGATTCCCTGAACTCTTCATCTCTTTTATTTCTGATCTGATTGTGTACTTTTAATTGTGAACCTCAGCACAGCCATTTTAGTCTTCTGATTCAGTTATAGTTAGTTTGGCATTAGGCTGCCAAAGAACTCAAAACACAGTGGAAATCTTGGGGGGGGGGAGAAAGGGAGGGAGATAGAACTGCAGCATGAATACAGTTTTCTTGTAGCAGCAGTATACTTCTGATATCATTGCAAAGTCACACCTACTGCAAATGAATCCTTACTACACATCTAATCTGGAGTCCCCTTATCTCACCTATCATAACAAGGAGTGTAGCATATTTTTATACATATTTAAATAGCTGCTTATCTCACAATTCGAGACCGACTTCTGCCACCAATAGCCTCCCACCGGCCAGTTCGCTCCCACACAGAGGGTCTCCTCAGGGTGCCATCGGCCAAGTTATGTCGGCTGGCGACACCCAGGGGGAGGGCCTTCTCTGTGGGAGCCCCAGCCCTGTGGAATGAACTGCCCCCGGAAATATGTAAGATCTCCAACCTCCGGGTATTTTGCTGTGCACTGAAGACCCTGTTGTTCCGCCAGGCCGGGCTATCAACATAATAATTTAAATTGGGGTATTTTAAATTTCTGGGGTTTTAAATTGAGCCGAATTTATTTAATAATTTTTAATTTTTAATTGATGTTTGTCTTGTGTTTTTAAATAGGTTGTACACCGCCCTGAGTCCTTCGGGAGAAGGGCTGTATAGAAATAAAATTATACTTATACTTACAATTTGTGACTCTGGGCAACGTACAATAAAAAAGCATTGCTGAACCATTACCGTCTAATAGGCACATGCCATTAAAAATGCTAAATCTCTACAGGCATTCTTTTAATGAGTCAAGTGTACAAAAATGCTATAAATCTTCAACATTCAAGAACTGTAATTAAAGGGGGGAAAGGGAATGGGAATATGACAGATTTTAAGAACCAGTTTTATTTCAGCCTCTATTATTAAATGATGTGGCAGAGTGCTTTAGGCAGGTAAATATATTTCAATATATTCAGAATATTCTGTGGTTGACCTTCCCAGGTTTCTATGGAGAAGCAGAGAGTTACCATTTCTCCAGTTTCAGAAATATAAATTCCAGCTATTACTATAAAAATGATTTTCCTAATAAATAAATCTTCAAGCATTGGAAAGTTCAAACAGGCTTGATCCAATTTTTCTACAAGTAGTATTACATACTGCATTGGATCTGTGTTTCTAAACCTTGTCAACTTGAAGTTATATGGACTTCAATTCCCAGAATTCTCTAGCCAATATGCTGAGGGAATTCTGTGAGGTAAAGTCAACACATCTTTAAAACACTGGTCTAGACCAGGGGTCTCCAACCTTGGCAACTTTAAGCCTGGCAGACTTCAACTCCCAGAATTCCCCAGCCAGTTTTGCTGAATTCTGGGAGTTGAAGTCCGCCAGCCTTAAAGTTGCCAAGGTTGGAGACCCCTAATCTAGACATTCCCCTTGGAGCAGCTCTGGGAAGGGGGAATCTGGACTATTAATTCTTTTGTCTGAGGGTGTTGAACCTTGAGAAGTCATTCAGAACAATATGAGAGACAGCACTGGTATCAGCAAAGGAATCAACAAAAATCCTTTAGCAAGGTTTCTCTATCCTAGAAATTCTGAACCTTTTTCTGTCATGAATCCCTTTGACAATCTAGTGAAACCGATGGACCTTGTTTCAGAAAAATGTCATTTAAACGCAACATAAACCAATTATGCCCAAGTATGGTTACCAAAATGTTTTTAAAAATAACAATGATAGCAATATAGATGCTTCTTTATTAATTAGTTAAATTTATAAACATGTCTTTTCTAAGGTATAATTTTAGATGAGTTTTATTAAAGTGAAATCTTTTGAAATCTGGAGATCATAAATCAGGTTGTTGCTGACATACGTTACTGAATGAAAAAAAGTGAGTAAAATTTCAATTTTTTCCCCATCCACGTACACAGATTCCGTGAAATTTATTTACAGATCACAGTTAAGAATCCGACTCTGCAAAGAGCTTCCCAATCATGGTCACTTCAAGATATGTGAACTTCCTAGAATTGCCTATTCCAAGGCAATTCTAGGCCTTAAGTCAACACATCTGGTAGTTGCCAAGATTGGGAAACATTGCTTTCTAGTTCCTTCCCACAAATGGAACGAATCCTATATTAATCCAACATCTAGCCTTGATCTAAGGACTGACCTTCAACTTTTGTTATCAAATTGCAAGCCAAATTTAAGGTACGCAGGTTTGCAAGGCAGCTTAGCCCTTCAATCCAATGTATACGATTTGATGAGAGATCTAGATGTTGTAAGTTCAACAGGTGATCAAGACTTTCAATTCTGGAGATCAGGTTACAGTGCAAGTTGAGTGTGTGAAGCTCTGAACTTAAAGGCAGCTCTGCTAAACTACAAATAAAGAACATATGACAAAACATTGGTTTTAACAATATGTAGAAACTTTGAAGCACATGTAGTCCTTGACTTACAAAAGTTCAATGGCACTGGAAAAAGTGACTTATGACACTTTTTCACACTTACAACCGTTTTTCACACTTACAACCGTTGCAGCATCCCCATGATCAAAATTCAGATATTTGGCAACTGACTCATATGTATGATGGTTGCAGTGTCCCAGGATTATGTAATCATCTTTTGCGACCTCCTGACAAAGTCAATAGGGAACCCAGATTTACTTAATAATCATGTTACTAACTTAAAAGTGGCACTGATTCACTTAACAATTGGGGCAAGAAAGGTCAGAAAATGAGGCCAAACACTTTTGCACTTGACAACCATCTTGCTTAGCAACAGAAATTTGGGGTTCAATTGGGCTTGGAAGGTTGAGAGTTCAATTCTAGATAGCAGCAAATTTTTCTCTTTAAGGTACAAAAAGATTATACCTGATATAATGTCAGGAAGGACATCCCACTAGGACTCCAGTCGCTGTGACTCTACCCTTAATTAAGGGATTACAGGGTCATAAAAAGGAGTTTTGTGGTCATAAATCAAGGACTACTTATAACAAGTAACAAGTATTCAAGCCCATGAAAACCACACTGTATACAAGGTACACCAGTATTTTCATGATTCCTTGGATAACAATTTTAATACTAAAAATACTCAATTATGCAAAGTCAAACTTCTTGGTGCAGTCATCTAATCTTATCCTAGCGCTTTGAGGAAAAGCTAGGTGTTCAAAGCTTTACAGACGGTTAGGAAGGCTGCACCTCAGAGGCAGAGTGTTCCACAGGGCTGCCCTGGGAAAGACATGCTTCCTAACTCCTATCAAATAGCAAAATTTAAGGGAAGGGAGTAGGAGCGTGCCCACCCTAGCTGACCGGATAGGGTGTCAGGGATGAAATCCAGCAGGTTCTGACAGGTTCTGGAGAACCAGTAGCGGAAATTTTGAGCAGTTCAGTGAACCGACAAATACCACTTCTGGCTGGCCCGAGTGGGGTGGGAGTGGGGATTTTGCACTATCCTTCCCCTGCCACGCCCACCAAGCCACACCATGCTCATAGAACCAGTACTAAAAAAATTTGGAATTCACCACTGGATGAGTAGTTGTTCTTAGAGAAAGGCAGTCCTGCAAATAACCTGACCCTGTTCCATACAGGGCTTTAACATGATGGCCAACACTTTGAATTGCACCTGTAAAGAAATTGGAAACTAGTGCAGCTTGTAACACAAAGGTGTTACAAGAGCAAACTAGGGGCCTCAATTACTGTTCACGCTGTTGCATTCTGGACCAATTGAAGTTTTAGTCTTCAAGGGCAGCCCCATATAGAATGCATTGCAGAAATCCAAATTAATATTTAATATTAATTAAATATTAATTAATATTTAATATTAATTAAATATTAAATATGAGCCTGGTGGCTCAGCAGACTGATAGCATTGTGATTAACACCAGCTGTCTGCAATTACTGTAAGTTCGAATCTCACCAGGCTCAAGGTTGACTCAGCCTTCCATCCTTTCTAAGGTAGGTAAATTGAGGACCCAGTTTGTGGGGGCAATAAACTGACTTTGTATAAATATACAAAAGTATGAAGGCTATTGTTTAACGCATTGTAAGCCGCCCTGAGTCTCCGGAGAAGGGCGGCATATAAATCAATTTTTTTTAAAAAAAATGTATTCATGAATAAAAATATATCATGACTTGCAGCTGTTGATAATTTTTTCTCCACCAAAGCAAAGAAATCTAATTTTATGATAGCTGATCTTATGGTAGCAATCTGTAAATTAAATTATACATTACAGAAAGACTCTTTTTGTTGTTGCACCGAATAGCCTCAACTTTCTTGCCATCTAATTCCACATAAAAAGACCAACATTCCACGGAGCACCCCTTCTAAATGTCTTCAAATAATTTTAAGACTAAATAGCTAAATTTGGCCAACAATTCAGGCTTGTCGTCTCCCAGTCTACTTTAAAAATGGGCAGTGGATCAAGGAAACCCCCGCCCCCAAAGGTGGATCTGTGCCCCCAAATGTACCCCTGCACTTCTGCATGACACCGGAGGAAAGGACAAGGGGAAGCCCCAGTTAAGTGTGCAAAAATGATGCAACCTCGCAGTAGCAACACCTGAGACGGGATTTGGAAAAAACTCAGAGACTCCCCTGTGCAAGGCTCCCTCCCTGCAGCCTCTCACCTCTTGATGCCTTTATCCATTAGGCTGAGCTCCCCTGAAGTTGCGCGGACCTCCGCCATCCCGCTCCTCTTAGTGACCTCTTCCCCAGCCTGAACCGCGGTAATTGCCGCCCTCCGCTTTGAACCCCGCCCACCAGGGCCCTCCTCGCTGTGACTGCGCCAACAGCACCGCTGAGCATGACGGGAGGAATGTGGGCTGTTCCAGCTCTCCGTCCCAGCAGCTGAGAAACGAAGGCGCTGCGGTTGGAAGACAGACGTAGGGGATGGAGGGGAGTAGTTTCGATGCCCCTCTCTACTCCAGGGGCGGAAGAGAGAGAGAAAAAAACCGCCTAAAAAGTTTAGAAAGTGATTTGCACTTGTGGACGCGTGATAAGTAAGTTAGGAGTAAGTTAGGAGCAAGGGAGTCCCTGCTGGTCTACTCATTCCACACTTGCACCTGCCAACACATCTATGTACTTGACTATTGAAATATTAAAAAATAAAAACCCAGTCCTGCAATGCAGTTTCCAGCCTGTTATTTTCCTGAGAGGAACCCGAAATTGTCGATAAGATTGGCTATTTTTATTTTTTTTGGGGGGGGGGAGGGGGGAAGGCAGAACACCAAGGAGAAAATGTGGATGACTCGCTGTTTTGTTTTGTGGTTTGTTTGTTTTTTTGCATTTTGAGCTGCTCTGTGATTTATTGGGCTTGAAAATCGAAACTTGTCGGCGATGTGCCTCCCGTTTAAGCGAAAGGAATTTTAAGCGAGGGAGAGGTCGAAGAGAGTAAGTAACTGGGTTTGAAAATTCGGGTTTACCTTCCCAGAGGTGTAAAATAACAACTGGTGAGGGCTTGGCGGAACTTTGGAGAACAAGGTTAGGATTGTACGAGTTGGGCTGAGAGATTCATACGGCCACCAGATGGCAGCGGACAATTACGGTACCTCTTAGTTGCGATCTGGCGATAGTTGGGAGATTTGCAGCTGTATCCGGTAGCCCGGACTTGCCCGTGCAAATATTTTGTATTTCGAATGAAACGTGCCTTGATTCAAAGTCCAAACCACTTTCTCTGAAAGAGCGAGAGCATTTATTTAAACCGCAATCCTGAGGATTGCATACATCTACAATGCAAACTACAATCTCAAGGATCAAACATTTTTTTTTAGTACTGCACTATATAGTTGGAGGTATATCTTTTTTTTTTTTTTTACTATTTCAGGGTTGAGATGAAATATCCTGTAAGAGTGTAAATCTAAGTGCTATTGCTATAATAAACATTGCATAATGCACATACAATATAGCTTTATAGTGCTTTTTTTGTGGGGAGATTCTGATGCAATCCAATATATCTGTTAGTACTGGCTTGAATATTCTTGTCTGGCAGTAATAATATTTGTAAATTCTATTTGCGTTGCCAGTGGAAATTGGAAAAATCTTGCAAAACAAGGAAATCTCATGGCTCAAGGGGGCCATTTAAAGTGGCATTTGAAGGAGAAAAGTCAAAAAGGGGTATGTTTACCTATCAAATTGGAAATTGCACGGTTAGGATTAACCACTTCTCAGAAGTGTCCGCAGTAAGCTTCAGGAGCAGTGTCAAAATAGCAGATGTTGGTAATGTTATCAATAATAAATGCCTTAATTGTGTACCTACAGGTACATAAAGTTGAAGCTGTTGTCTTCTTCCTGCATTTCATCTTTTGCCACCCTTAACATCCTTTCCATTTCTTCCATTTCTACTCTTCTTGGTAATTGCTAGGAATCTGACCAGATGGTTAAAATTAAATTATTTGTTCTCAAGTCAAAGCACAACTATAATATTTTCAGTGGGGCACTTTTACCTTCTGCAGATGATGAGAGATTATTTCATTATTTAAGTAGAACAATTGGATGGTTTTGTCAAATGACAAAACCAGGATGGTTTTGTCAAATGACTAAAAATGCCACTTTACCCATTTTCTAGCGCTATCACCATGGCATAAACCTTAGGTGGCATCAAAGAGATCTAGAAAACTCATTGTTTTGCCTACCTCTCATCCTCACCCCTTACCTGAGGCAGCTTGAAAGTTATCCTTAGCTGTCTGAATATTAAATACTGTTTTACCCCTTAAGCAGTAAATGAGCTGTGGCAGGTTCACTGTGTGTCTCGTTGACCATCTAGTTGGTGTTATAATTGAGGATCACTAGGGGGGTAGATCCTGCAGAATAACAGAATTACAAGTTGGAATGGACCCTGGAGGTCTTCTAAACTAACCCCCTGCTAAAGCAGTAGACCTTGCACCATTTTAGACAAATAGGTGTCCACTCTTCTTAAAATCCTCCAGTGTCGCAATGTGCAGCAATTGGCACTTGAATTACACACATCCCCTTTCTTTGGTTTTGGGGCATTGTCTTCCAAAGCCTTCTGCTTTGGGAATGTGAGAATAGTTCTTTCAAGCCATACTCTCTCCATTTCCTTGCCAAGTCTGATGATTCCTTGGCTCAGAGTCTTGAGAAAAGTCTGCATGGTGAAGAGAGAGATAGAGAACCAGCCCTGGATGCTGCTTTCTGGTACCACGTTCCTCGTGCCTGCTTTCAAACACAGGTTTGACTCTATTCTATAATCCCCAGGCTCCCTCTGAATGCAGCTGCACAAAACCAGGATGGTTTTGTCAAATGACTAAAAATGCCACTTTACCCATTTTCTCCTCAACCCCAACCACCCCAAAGAGTTGCAGATGGTTTTTTTCCAATATCTAGTGGCTTTGCATGAAAGGGAAAGGAAATAAAGATGGTAAAAAACTCAAAACGTCTTTCCCTAACATGTCTTAACTCTATGCATAAGAAAAACTGCATTATTTGCTGACATCATTCCTGTAACAAGATAGAGGTCACTACGGTTAGGAAAAGTTATATCTGTGATTTTTTGCTGTTTTAGGATTGGTAAGTAGCACTTCAACTTGACTGAAAGACAGCCTCTCATTGGCTAATAAACCCAGAAGCTGTTCCCCCACAGTGTTTACTTTCACAACAATCCTGTGACGATTATCGCACAAGACATTGTGACTGCTAACAAGCAACTTGTGAGTTTCAGGAGCAGTGTTTGAACTTGGGCCTCCCTATCATAGTTCAACACTTTAATTGTTGTATCCCACCTTCTGACTTGCCACCGAAAAAAAAAAAACCAGGACAGAGACTGAGACTTTAATTGGGAGGAACAATGACAATGAAAATGATTGAAATAATTGTGATCTGCTAGCTACTTTTTGTCTTCCTCTTTTGGCCGTCTCTGATCTTGGAAGCTGAACAGGATCAGATTTAATTTATACTTAGATAGAAAACACAGAAAAGGATTCCAAGGTGTTGGCTAGTGTATGAAGTTGAAAAAAGTCAATGGCAAACAGTTGAACAAGTCCATAAAATAATTAGAGCTCATGCTTGACTTGAGGACTTCTTTGGGTTTACTTTATTGTAAATTAAGTTTATCCATCTTTTATATTCTGGAACAAGATTTCAACTGCACACATTTCCCAGAATATAGCTCTACATCCTCACTGTTTTGTGCTACCTTGACAATTATGCATATATTTTCTTGCCATCTGTTGTAATTATTTTTTAAACATTAACAAAAAGACAGTGTTGGCACTCCCTAAGAAAATATGGATGCTGTCTGGTAAGGCATATGTACAGATACTTGTCAGTTTCCAGAAATGGACACGGTGCTACATCATTAATCTGAAGGACATGCATGTCTCCAAATGGGAATGCCATCTGTGATCATTCTGAATTTGTTGGGATATTAGCTACTATTAGCTAGCTTTCTTAATCCTGTTTGCCAATCAGCAGAAGTCAGCCTATTGATTTTGTCTGAGTCTTCTGGTTTGTTTTCATTCTAACTTGTAATTAGTAGTTTGTTACTACACAAGAATTTATTAACCAGCTGTAATTTTGAAGTCTAATTAGTTTAAGGCAAAAGCGACATGACAAGTTCATCATACTATTAACGGATTGTTTTGCAGGAAGGTACCATATCAAATTTAACTATACATCAATTTAATTCCAATCACTAGTAGGAAACCTTATGAGTTGCTGAGTTGATCACTTACATTGTAGTTTGGTGATCAGGTCTGAGGGGGGCCAAAATAAAATGTAACTTTTGGTCAGTCTGCTGCATTTCCTTATATTCACTAATATGCCCTAATTATTCTTCTGCCTTCTTCCCAGGAGCTGGCAACTATGAGCAGAAACACTGCTCAGTCCCTCAATTTTTATTTTAATCATTTCCACAGATTGGATGCAGAGCAGGGGTGGGTTCTAAATTTTTTTACTACTGGTTCTGTGGGTGTGGCTTATTTTGTGGGGGTGGCTTGGAGGTCATGTGACTAGGTGGGCATGGTTAGCTGGTCAGAGTTATTTCTAGAAGGTCCTCGCACTTACGACCACTCCTCGCACTTACGACCCGACTCATTTGTTTGCTTTTAACACTGATCAGCTGTAGGGCGGCCCTTTGAAGCCCAGCGGCAAGAGTTTAAACAGTTTTTTTCCCTCTAGTCATCAGCTGGGACTCGGGAGGCAGCAATAGATTGGGGTGGGGCCAAATAAAAGTAAGAATAACGTGGGTGGGAGGGGGGAGGGCGGGGGGGAGAACCGGTTCGGTGACGTCGTATCGTCACCGCTACTGGCTCGGCCAAACCGGACCGAACCGGGAGGAACCCACCACTGATGCAGAACCTAACAAGGCAACTTGTCTTTAAATCCTTCTAGTGTCTGCCCAAGGTACAGATGCATTGGGGCAAATAAAGATAATTGGCAGATGCAACAATTTACATTGTGTTGATATTTAACCTGCCTGACCCATTGGCTGCTACAACACACTCCCTTCGGCTCTTGTTTATTTGGAGTCCCCTATCTACATGGCTCCAGATTCCAGTCCTAATGATGGAACTGATTTCAAATGGAAAAGGAAAGCATAACTCTTTCCATTCTTGTGTTTTCTTTGTATTTGTGAATACAGGTAGTCCTCAACTTACAACAGTTCACTTAGTGCAAGGGTCAGCAACCTGCGGCTCTGGAGCCGCATATGGCTCTTTCATCCCTCTGCTGCGGCTCCCTGTCGCCAGTCAGCTCCACAATTGATAGGGCTTTCAGTTAGGATAGGCAGAAAAAGGATGCCGTGGTAGGAGGAGATACTATGGTGGGAGGAACCGGACTTCCGGTTGGCTCCAGAATTGAACGGGGGGCTTCCACTTAGAGCCTTTGTGGCTCTTTGAGTGTTTAAGGTTGCCGACCCCTGATTTAGTGACTGTTTAGGGAAAGTATCCCATCTTCTGACTTACCACAAAAAAACAGGACAGAGATTGAGACTTTTGCTAGAAGGAACAATGAAAATAATTGAAATAATTGTGAAGTGATCTGCTAGCTACTTTTTGTTTTCCTCTTTTGGCTAGTTCAAAGACTGTTCAAACAACACTGATAGGTGACTTATGGCCATATTTCACACTTATAACCAGTTGTGGGTTCCTCCTGGTTCTGCCCGGTTCCGCCGAGCCGGTAGCGGTGATGATATGACATTACCAAACTGATTCTGCCCCCTCCCACTCCACCCCCACCCCACCCCCGTGTCATTCTTACCTTTTATTTGGCTCCACCCCCAATCTATTGCTGCCTCCTGAATCCCAGCTGATGGGCTATAAGGAAAAAAACTGTTTAAACTCTTGCTGAGGGGCTTCAAAGGGCCACCCTACAGCTGATCAGTGGTAAAAGGCAGTTTGGTGGTAGTTCGGTGCCTGCAAAAATAAATGGGTAGACCAGTGCCTGCAAAAAAAATGAGTAGACCGGTACAGCTCTGCAAGCAGTTTAAAGCCTGGTAGACCAGTACCTCTGCTAAATCCTAAAGAATTGTCACATGACCATCAAGCCACACCCACAAAATAAGCCACACCCACAGAACCGGTAGTAAAAAAATTTAGAACCCACCCCTGCTTATAACCATTGCAGCATCCCCATGGTCACGTGATTTATTTGGATACTTGACAACTAGTTAATATTGATGATAGTTGTCATGTCCTGGGCTCATGGGATCATATTTTGCAACCACCTGACAAGCAAAGTCAATGTGGAGGCCAGATTCACTTAACAACTGTTTTACTAATTTAACAACTGCAGTGATTCACTTAACAAATGTGGCAAGAAAAGTCATAAAATTCACTTAACAAATTTCTCACTTAGCAACATAAATTTTGGGCTCAATTGTGGTCGTGAGTCAATGACTATCTGTACCTTGATTTGGTCTAAGTCAGCGATGGCAAACCTTTTGGGCTTGGTGTGTCAAAAATTTGAAAAATGCCTAACTTGACTCTGTTGGCATGTCACTCCACACCTGAACAGAAGACAAACAATTCTTTACGTATTTGTTTATTTAAACAAAATACAGTCCAATCACCTGTGTGATCCCCAGAATATGTTACAAAGTGCTTGCCTTCAGGTGGAGCTTTCGTTCCTTTGACAGGCCCCTGAGACCCACCTGAGGCAGCTCTGGTGGTCTTTCCTCAAACGACTTTGAAGAATGCTCTTCTGTGGCATCTGCAGCCATGCGAAAGCAGGCTCCATTCTCGAACCATTTTTGGAGGGCCCAGAAGCCACACAAGAGGATGAGACTATCTGGAGAGCCTGACATTCTCAGATGGCATTCAAATATCATACATAAATGATTTTAAGAATAGTTGTTGAGTATTGGTCACTGCTGGCATGTCATCCAAAACATTGTGGCATGTCACCTTTGACATGTGTCATAGGTTCACCATCACATGGTCTAAGTTGTTCTAGGCTGAGGAATTGTGTGGATTATCTGAAATGCCTGGATACAAAGGTCTCTGTGGTACATAATAAATAAGGCCATTCTTAGATCTATTATTGCTTAAACCAAGGATAAAGAAAGGCAGTCCTTCCAAAAATCTTTGTTTATGCTACAACTGTTATCTTTTACAATAACAGCTTTTGTATTTAGTAAATTTCACCCAAATTTTCCATCCATGTTATCTCAAAACAATCCATCTAGGCAGAAAGGTGAACAAAAAGGCTGTCAGCCCAGCTGCTTCCCTATCGCTTGTGTTTGTTTCGAAAGCATCCAAACAATGCTAAACTGTTGAGAGGCGTGTATTCTATAGAAAAATATCTACTGCCAACAGTTTGTAGGGCTTAGACTGCAATATTAAACCTGTCAGTTCGGCTATAATGTCATTTTGTATTGTATTTTATGGTGCATGGGCTTGGCCTATGGTGTAATGTTTGAGAAAATACAGCACAAACTCTACACATCAGAGGTGGTATTCAGCAGGTTCTGACCAGTTCTGGAGAACCGGTAGCAGAAATTTTGAGTAGTTCGGAGAACCAGTAAATATCACCTCTGACTGGCCCCAGCCCCATCTATTCTCTGCCTCCTGAGCAGAGGTGGGTTTCAGCAGGTTCTGACCAGTTCTGGAGAACCGGTAGTGGAAATTTTGAGTAGTTCGGAGAACCGGTAGTAAAAACTCTGACTGGCCCCGCCCCCATCTATTCTCTGCCTCCTGAGCAGAGGTGGGTTTCAGCAGGTTCTGACCAGTTCTGGAGAACCGGTAGTGGAAATTTTGAGTAGTTCGGAGAACCGGTAGTAAAAACTCTGACTGGCCCCGCCCCCTATTCCCCTATCTATTCTCTGCCTCCCAAGTCCCAGATGATTGGGAGGAAATGGAGATTTTTCAGTATCCTTCCCCTGCCACGCCCACCTAGCCACGCCCACAGAACCAGTAGTAAAAAAAATACCACCACTGCTACACATGCACTCAGAAATATTGTAATAGGGCTTTGTGTTAGGTAATACTTATAAGATTCATACTTACTATTAAGTTAAAGGAAACTTAGCTTTGATATAAATAAATAAATAATAATAAATAACTTTATTGTCGTTGTATGTGTATACACAGTATACCCATACAACGAGATTCACTTAACACAAAAAGACCAGGTCCAACACACATAACAATCCCCAAACACACTCCCATCCACTACAATTAAAAAATACCAGTCTCTGGAGTGTTGAGCCGCTGCATATACATGCGCCGCCATATACAGGTACTTCCCAATGTATGGGCACAACTGGGGCCAGATTTTTAGTTGATAAGCAATGAAGTAAGTCATCACATGACTGTATCCAATTTTGCAATATTTTTTTCTATGGATGTTAATCAAGTCACTGCAGTCATTAACTGAATCACACAGTCATTAAGCAAATCTGGCTTCCCCAATTGACTTTAATTGTTAGCTGGGAAGGTTGCAACTTGCAGTCATGTGGCTGCAAGATACTGCAACTGTTATAAATGCAAGCTGGTTGCCAAAAGCCTAAATTGCAAGGAGGTGACTGCAGAAGTGATGTGTGATGGTCATACCCTTGAGAACAGAGGGTAGGTCAGTTTCCAGGCTGTTGTAACTTTGAACCATCGTTAAACTAACACTTGCCAGTCAAGGACTACTTGTAAACACAAACTGGCAGTTAGTCCTCAGTTAACTACCATAATTGGGACAGGAAAGTCCATCCCCAAACAACATGGTCACAAAGCAAAAACAAAAACAAAATCCACTTGGTTTCCAATGGCAGTTCAAGTGCATTTGTTAAGCAAATCCGAAGTGTTAAACAGGACATCATGTGACTATTACCTTCTCCCAGCTTCTCCATTTAATTTGCTTGTTAGAAGCTGGCAGTGAAGGCTTCAAATAGTGATCATGTGACTAGAAGAAGTTGCTGCCATCATTGTGCCCGAATTGCAACTGCAGGGATGCTGTGATGGCCACAGCTCTGAGGACTGCCTACCTGTCTCCTTGTTTAGTGCCATTGTAACTCTAGACACTGGTCATTGAGCAAGGATGTCTTGTATATGATTGGGGAGTAAAGACAGTAAAAATGTCTGGTGAACAATTTCATTTTAAAAGTTTTAAAAGACTAAAGGCCAGCAGATGAAACCTGTAGGAATTTTCTTTGGACTCTTTTTTTTTTTTTTTTTTTGACAAACCAAATACGTGAAGGCGTTGTAGCATCGCCTCAGTCCAGGGTAACAGTTTGCTAAATCATTAAAGAACCAGTAAAGTTTTATGGCCATATGCTTCATTTAATGAGTAATCTGGGGAGAACATTGAGCAGCACTTCATTTCGATTAACCAGGTACTTAGATTTGGTAGCAGACTTTGAGTAAAATATGTAGGAGGAAAATTAACATTCTCTCCAAAGACAGTCTTTTATTCTGTGCAATCTAATGGAACATTGGAAAGAAATTATGTAAAGAGGCTTGAGACTCTGTTCGTTTGTCCGCCCAAAAATAGAATAAAAGGAAATCCAGTCTGATGTGGAATGAGAAGACACAAAAAGTAAGATTGAATGAGAAAATGTCCTGGATGCTGTAGAGTAACCCACCCCACCCCACCCCAGTATATTTCTATGAGAAATTGGGTTGAGGCTCAGAATGCTACCCACAGTCACACGATGGAGCTGCTAGCATAGGGATTGGAAAGAATTCCAGAAGCCATAATTTGGGGGGCTTTCTCTTTTTTCCCCAATGGTAGAAATGATTCTGTCCAATGATATATTAGACAGAAATTATGTGCAGAGGTCCAGGAATCAGTCTGCCTGCTAACTACCAGCTGATAACTCTCCAAAAACTCAGTGGAACTGGATTATATCTCTTGTGCAGAAAACCCACAGATTGAGTTAATTGTTCTTTGCAAAACTTGACCTTTGTCCTTTGAAAAGACATGGTTAATCATCAGTCCCTTTTTCCATTTAAAGTTAAAAGGACAGAGTTCTGAAATCACTTGCTTGCTCTCAAGAACGGAAGGGGGTACAGTCTTCAGGTTACCCTCAGTGCTCACTCAAAAGCACCAAAAGAAAACTGAAACCATGGGGCAAGACCAAGGTAACCAGGGTAATGACGCAAATACCAATGAAAACAAGATCCAGCTTAAAAGGACAATGGGCTATTTAGAAGGGGTTAGCTTCATAGTAGGCACAATTATAGGTGCAGGGATTTTTGTCTCCCCAACTGGAGTGCTCAAATATTCCTCGCTCAATGTTGGTGTGTCTTTAATAATCTGGACCGCTTGTGGCATCATCTCGCTGATGGGTGCTCTCTGTTACGCAGAGCTCATCATAGCACTGCCATTTTCTGGAGGGGAATACAGCTACATAAAAAGAGCCCTTGGCTCTCCAGTGGCTTTTATCTTTTTATGGACAGCCATGTTTAATAGACCAGCCTCGAATGCTGCTCGAGCCTTGCTGTTTGCCGAATATGCCATTCAACCTTTTTATGGAGAGTGCCCAGCTCCTGAGATGGCAAAGAAATGTTTGGGATTGGCTGTTCTCTGGTTTCTTGGGATTCTCAATGGGCAAAGTGTCAAGATGGCTGCCTGGGTGCAGATCGTTTTCACCTTTCTCAAGATGATGGCTCTCTCCATTGTTGCAATCGGTGGAATTGTTCTGTTGATCGGAGGAAAGAAAAAGAACACAGCCAGATTCGAAAATGCTTTCAGTGCAGAGATTCCAGATGTTGTGCAGATCTCAGAAGCATTTTTCCAAGGGTTGTATGCATACGGTGGCTGGTGGTCACTCAGCTATTTGGCAGGTATGTCTTCCATTTTCTTTGCCAAATCGCTTGCTGTGCTGTCAACTAAATCTTGACTACAGCTAGCTCTTGACTTATCACTCTTTATTCAAAAACCATTTGAAATTATGCTGAACAAATTGTAGTTATGGCTGATCCTTGCAGTTCTGGCTGTTCTAACATTCCCGCAGTTATGTGATTATGATCTGGGCACTTGACAGATCCTAAATAGGACAGATCCTATTTATGATGGTTGCAAACCCCACAGTCCCATAATTGTCATTTGAGAACTTCCCTGCCAACTTCTCCAGTAAGTCAACTGACAAGCCGGCAGGGGAAGGTTGCAAGTTGATGAGGCAGGGGTGAAATGCTACCCCAGGGGTGAACTTTTTAAATGCTTTAAAAAGTTAAAAAACAAAAAGTTCCAACGATCACACGTCGCATAGCTGATCTTCAGAACTTTTTTAAAAAACTTTTTAAGCATTTTTTTTACTACCGGGTCTCTGGAACCGGTAGTAAAAAAATGCTTTTAAAAGTTTTTTAAAAGTTCCGAAGATCAGCTGTGTGACAATCAGCTGTGCCGCGTGATTTATATTTGTTGGAAAGCAGGAAATCCTGCTTTCTAGCAAATCTAAATCACGTGGCACAGCTGTCACCTCCCCCCGCTCTTCTATTTACCTTTGCAGACTCAGAAAAAGCTTCTTAGCACCTGTGGTGTGCATGAGCACAAAGCGTGAGTTTGGCGCACATGCGCGCTCGAAGCGAACCAGTAGCAGACTTCAGAGCATTTCACCCCTGTGCTGAGCTAAGACCCCTCCACTCTTATACCCTCCCTCAGCCACTTTATGCTCATCCCATGCCACCCACCCTGAACTCATTTTGCCTCCCTCGTGCGCCCTTCCTGACACTTGCTGTGCCTTCGTTATGCACCTTCCTCAACCCTCGCCATTTAAAAAAAGGACATGTTTGTTGTTTACTCCATTCAACTCTCTGACGGAATCCATTCTCCCATTTAACTGAAATCCATTTAGAATACTGCCCTCTTTATCTGACCATAATGAAATAAGCAGTTTATTTTCACACAGTTCTGTGAGACTAAAATAGACCAATTCTTATTAATCATGGCCTCGTTACATTCTTTTTGTAAATGAATTGGGAAAAATCCATCTTTGGGAAGAAACAACTTCCAGCTTCATCTTTATTTCTAAGAGTGATTGTAGTATATAGTTTGTATGACAGTGCTTTGACTGGAAATGTACACATCTGCCTAAAAAAAGACAAAGATAAAATAGGTGGTAAGGAACACCTTCCTAGAGAGGATGATAGCACTGGAGGAAATCAGTGCTATATAGCTACCTGTATCCCAGTGGTGGGACTCTACCGGTTCAGACCGGTTCGTACAAACCGTTAGCTCCGATTTTCAGCCGTGAGCGAACCAGTTCTCTGTTTCTTTCAAGTGCCCCCCCACCCGCCGTCCCTGTGTTATACTTACCTATATTTCTGCTTCCAAAGCCCAGCTGATTGGGGCGGCAGAGTGGATTGCCAACTCCCAGCTGTTTTTCCTTGCTCTCAGTTCAGTTTTCTGCAAATTGCGCACATGTGTGCATGGGCGCAAAGTTCACGCTCAGTGAACCAGTTGCTAAACCGGTAGGATCCCATCCCTGCTGTATCCTTCTAAGGTGACATATTATTATAAATGAGCATGCTCCATCAATGCATTCTCAAAATTCCAGACCTATGTAACCTTATGACAGTGTCAGATGCTAAGAGACTGGATTTTGGAGTCCGTGCCTTTTTGAGAAAATTTCTGAAGCCTGATAACTGGAAAGGTATTTCTGTATGAAAAACAGGTTAAGGATTCCAAGAGATGTGAACCTCATCCTAAGATTTGCACCTGATTACAGGTGTTGCTAAGAAGGCTGAAGAAACTCATGGAATGTAAACATGACAGGAACTGAAATTTGCTCTTTGTAATTTCTGGAGGTCTTCAGGGGAGATTAGATCTTGTAGTTCTTTTCTGGCAGGGGTCAATCTCCTTAAGAATAACTCAACAAGTAGATATCCCTGCTAACATCATAAGATGCAGATTAGTTTTGTAAAATACAACGGCTGCATCTCAGAACATAGGCTCTTCTGTTAGCTTTCATCGTGATTTTTTTTGTTATTTTTTTTCTTGGGTGTTGTGGTTTGTATTTTGACTTTTATTGGCTGCTTTGAGTTGAGTAGGTAGAGCTAGCCAAAAAGTCTAATAAATCAATAATAGAATAGAAATGCTTTGCATGAGCAACCATTTACATTTTTAAATGTGTTCATGTATTTCCTGTACCACTGTTCAGGACACAGCAGTGATAAATTATTAATGATGATGTTTGCTTTGAAATCAAATTTAAAGCATTACAACAAAAATGGTGATGACTAAAAGTAGTAAATTCAGGGCAGTGGTGAAATCCAATTTTTTTTTTACTACCGATTCTGTGGCTTGGTGGGCGTGGCAAGGGAAGGATACTGCAAAATCTCTATTCCCACCCCACTTCAGGGGAAGGATACTGCAAAATCCCCATTCCCTCCCCACTCCTGGGGGAAGGATATTGCAAAAACTCCATCCCTACCCCACTCTGGTGCCAGCCACAACTGGCCAGTATTTGCCGGTTCTCTGAACTGCTCAAAATTTCCGCTACCGGTTCTCCAAACTGCTCAAAATTTCTGCTACCGGTTCTCCAGAACCTGTCAGAACCTGCTGGATTTCACCCCTGATTCAAGGGCACTGATCACTGCTTTGTATATGCAGCATTTCAGAGTCCATGAATCTGAAAATGTTTCTGGATTGTTTCCAAATTGCTTTTAAGAACCTGACGAATGGAAATGGGAAAAGCAGGAAACCTTTTTTGTTTGAGAAAAATTACAGAAAAAATAATGTTTTTCATAAATACTTGGGATTGTATGTTTTCTTGCTGTATGAATAGATACGTTTGAGTAATTTCTATTTTATGTCTTACAGAGGAGATTAAAAATCCAAGCAGAAACATTCTTTGGACTGTGTTGACTGCACTTCCTTTAGTCACTATTTTCTATTTGCTGGTTAACATTTCATATCTGACAGTTCTCACACCACAGGAAATTGTTTCCTCAGGTACGACTGGGGAGTCTGTAGTTTTCATTCACAAAGGGTAATTGTATCACCTATAATCGATATAACAAAGAATTCACTAGATAAACTCAGATGAATCACAGGCAATCTATCCACTTGCAATTAATTGCGGCACAAATATTCTGACTGCCTCTGTAGGATACCACTTTCAGTGCATCTCCAATCCCCAAGACCAGTTTAAATTGTTCTTGGCTTAACAACACAGTGCAACAACAGTTGTTGCAAAGCTGTCCATCCACTCCAATGGAGGTAAAATAAGGTGACCAGTTGTTGGTGAAAGCATAAGGATGCTTATTAAGTGCTTTCAGGTTTATGGGGACATGCCTCCTCCCCCTTCCTCCTACAGTCTCAGTCAGGCTGGCCTGCCACCATTCTACTAGTATCTTCCTGCAGAGCTGTGTTGTGTAGAATAGGCTTTGTACTGGAGGCCCCTTGAGATTTCAACAAGAAAGGAAGAGGGATGTTTTTAGCACTGGGGTTCCTTTTGTATTGCCAATCCTGCTTCAGCTGGTTGTAAATGCTTTATGTAGGCACACATCTCTCTGCAAATGAAGGTATTTGGTTGTCACCATTTTGCATCCTTGGTTAAATGATGGGTGGTAAATTTAAATGGTGGTCTTTCAGAATTGCACTGTAGCACTAAACTATTCAGCCAACAGTGTTGCAAATGATTTGATTGCTTTCATTTCTCCATTGTATGGTTCAAACAACTAAATGTTGAAATGACAAGACTTCATTCCTTTATTGCAGTGTTTCTCAACCTTGATAGCTTGAAGATGGGTGGACTTCAACTCCCAGAATCCCCCAACCAGCGCTGCTGGCTGGGGGATTCTGGGAGTTGAAGTCCACCCATCTTCAAGTTACCAAGGTTGAGAAACACTGCTTTATTGCTTTCCAAACATAACACAGAGGAACTGGGGAGTTGGCATTTGTCTGTCTGTCTGTCTGTCTGTCTGTCTATCTATCTATCTATCTATCTATCTATCTATCTATCTATCTATCTATCTATCTACAGGAATGACTAGAATGATATATTCCTGGGATGGCAAACCTACGGCACGGATGCCAGAGGTGGCATGCAGAGCCCTCTCTGTGGGCACGCATGCCATCACCAGCTGCTATTCTGGTTTCCGGTGCACACGTGCACACCGGTCAGCTGGTCTTCACGGTGCCGGAGCACCAGAAAACGGCCTGAAAAACTGCCAAAAAACAGGTTGTTTTTCAGACTGTTTTTCGGCCACTTTTGGGGCCGTTTTGGGGGCCGTTTTTCAGGCCATTTTCAGGCCCTTTTTTGGGATGTTTCAGGAATGTTTGTGGGCCTGAAAAACAGGCCAAAACCACCCCATAACCGCCCTGAAAACCGCCCGCATAATGCCCTGAAAACGTCCAAAAATCGCTCTGAAAACAGCCCAAAAAACAGCCTGAAAACTCCCCAAAACCATTCTGAAAATGGCCAAAAAACAGGCATGCATGCGCCGGCCAGCTGGTCTTTGGGTTTCGGCACGTGCAAATGCACGTGCATGCATGTGGGTTCCGGTTTGGGCACTCGGTGCCGAAAAGGTTCGCCATCACTGATATATTCTATGTAGAACTACTGCTTATGTTCCCTTGGACTCCCTTAATGATTCCAAACTGTTTTTCTTTTACCTTGATTTGTTACATGGAATTTTATGGAAGGAATTGAAAAGGGCTCAGGAACGAGCCTAGAGATTAATCCAGAAACACCCCCTTTCTACTGTGATGTGTGTGTGTGTGTGTGTGTGTGTGTGTGAGAGAGAGAGAGAGAGAGAGAGAGAGAGAGAGAGAGAGAGAGAGAGATTGACAGACGCTTTTCCCACTGACTGGAATTATGTTGAAGAGGGAGGACAGCAAAGCCAAAGGATTAAAGTAATTGCTTTGCTTAAACCTGTGCATGTTTGATAGTGCGCCAGAAGACAGGGATTGGTAATGTGGTCAGCAAACTTCATGCCAGTAATAATGTATAAAAATGTTTATGTTTTATTAAAGGTGTAATTGGTCCAGTTGGAGGTTTTACAAAACAGCTCTAGGCATTTAGTTTGTATTATTGCTGCAATATATATATTGAATCTTTGCAACTGCATCTTGCAGTTCCACCATTCTTATTGCCATCCTATTCCATTGCCATCATGACTTGAACTATACAAAATTCTAGCAGATGCTTTCTCCAGGACAACCTCAAACAGAAATTCTGTAATGAAAATTTCCCACAAGCCACCTAGGATTCTGAGTGAACACAAAGTTGCGTACAAGTTTTTTGTTTGTTGTTGATAACACTAAGGAAGTACTTTGCCATTGCTGACTTTTAAAATGGATTTTTAAAAAAAAGTAAGTCTAATGACCAGACATGAGAATACCTGGTGGTTTCCCTTCCAGCAAGATTGCCGAATGATGGTTACCTGCTGCAGGTATCACTTTCTTAGAGCTAAGAAAGGGCAAAGGATCACTGAGCTTTATTCAGCTTTGCAATTCCAAACAATGTTGCTTCCGTTACTCTGGAGCCAAATCTTATTTATTCTTCAAAGTTCACTAAAGCATATTAAGGTTCATTAATATACGAAGCTGTGTGTGATATATTGAGGAAAGCTGTTTAGCCTTTACATATAATCTGTTAACAATGCTGATATTTCTTTTCAGTTGTTGTAGCAGTCATGTGGGCTGAGAGAGTGATCCCTTCATTTGCTTGGATAATTCCTGCATCTGTGGCTATTTCTATATTCGGTGCCCTCAACGGCAGTGTATTCACTCTTGGGCGGTTGAGCTATGCCGCGAGTCAGTCTGGACAGTTGCCCATTATAGTATCCATGCTTAATATCCACCGTTCTACTCCAGCACCAGCCATGATTTTGTCCACCGTTATTGCAACTGCTTTCCTCATTTCATCTGATCTAATTGCTTTAATGAATTATTTTGGATTCTCCATTTGGCTTATGACTGGACTAACATCCACTAGTGTCATTGTCCTCCGATATCGAGAGCCTGATCTACTCAGGCCATACAAGGTACATAGAAAGGACTGGAAATGTTTAACTAAATTTTTAACTTGCATCCTGCTGTATGTAATGTTTGGGTCTGGTAATTTTTGAAGGGTCAGTTGGTCACCCTAAGCAATCCCAGTGCCAATTTTACCAGTGGAATAGATAAACAAAGGAAGTTGCTTTATACTGAATCAGATCACACAACAATCTAATCCCAGCAGTATTTCTTCTGATTGGCAATTACAAGTCCCCAGGTTCTCAAAATTTTCCATTCCCTGATTCTGAGAACCACATCCAACCTTGCTCTGCTGGGTTTGTACAAGGAGTAAATTCTGTTTGGATGGTAGAGAATGTGGAAGAAAAAACATCACAGGCAGTGCTGATTTTGCATTCATGAAATTCACCTTTTTTAAAAAAATAGCTTAATAGCTCGGTATAATGGCCATATGCAAGATTGAATGAATTCAGGCAAATTATTGTAAGATGATTACTTAAGCCTCACATTTAAAGAAAGTGTCTCCAGAGTTATTTATGGTTCTCCTAGTGACCATAAACTGATTGTATGTACTCGGAAAATCCATAAGAAATGGTTGTCTAATGCAGCTCTGGCAAGATTGTGCCTAAAGTTGATTTGTGTTCATGTATGAAATGTATGGGTTTTTGCATTTCTTGCTTGTTCATCTATTTAACACCTATTGTCTTAACTCTATGTTTATATTTTACAGGTTTGTTTACCAGTTGCCTTTGGAATGGTGGCCGTTTCCTTGTTCTTAGTTTTGGTTCCTATAATTTTGTCCCCGAAAATGCAGTATTTATATGCTTTCCTTTTCATGGTTAGTGGTTTTCTTTTATACCTACCCTTTATACATTTTCGAATACACTTTGAGTGGCTTGATAAAATCACTTGCTATCTGCAGCTGCTGCTCGAGGTTTCGCCTGCTAATTATAAATCTGAGTAATGCCAACATTTGAAACTCTGCAGTAGGAACAAAATCTTGCTTGTGCAGCACAGCAACAGCTTCTGATACCTCTCTTGTTGCTTTTAAAAAAAATGTGCATATTGGTGAAATATATGTAGTTATGCACATACACACGAGTGGCTGTTTCATCAAAAGATCTTGATTGAATAAACCATGTAGCTCAGTGTTTTCAACCTTGGCAGCATTAAGATGTGTGAACTTCAACTTCCAAGCTGCTGGCTGAGGAATTCTGGGAGTTGAGGTCCACACATTTTAAAGTTGCCAATTTTGAAAATTACTGCTATAGCTTTTTCCAAATCCTCTGAAAAACCTCCTTGGAGTCTGGGAGACTCAGGGGGATACAGTGGAAGAAGACTTAAAAAAAAACACCAAGACTTAAAAAAGAACACCAAAAGAATATAACACTGTCTGCCAAGTAAAAAGTGAAAATACCTTTAACATAATTAAGGAGAAAAATCCTTAAAACTGTGAACAACTTTTAACAAATCCTTTGTTAAATAACAACTTTGTTATCCTTTATTAAAAGTTGGCATCATAATTATCAGGCTTTGATATCGCATCGATACTTCTACATCAGCACTGTTTGGTTATTTTTCAAATGCCTTTTGTGCCTCTATCCCATGGCTGTCAAACTTGTGGCATCACGTTGCCATCATGTGACATATCCAGAGGTGGGATTTACTTACCTTGCCTATCGGTTCATGTGTGCAATAGTCACACATTATGTCCGGGTGGGTGGGCAGAGCCTCCCGCAGTTGCCGCTACCAGTTTGCACGATCCAGAGAGAACTGGCTGAATTCCACCATTGGATGTATCATGATGTTTTTCCCCTTCATGGAGCTGGGTGGGCATGGCCTATGTGTGACACATTGGTCCCATGGGACGACAGTTTGACATCCCCGCGGAGTCTGTCCCATCTGGGTTACAGCAGTTTTCATCTGCCACTAAAGAGCATGTGTCCTACTTGACACAGTCTTGGTAGGGGTTGTGCTATGTTCACACACTATGTTTTACTCTAAGTACAAAAGCACCATCATAGCTTAAGGGGGTAGTCTGGTACATGCTCAAACAAATACTGGCTTTTTGCAACATGCTCTTTATCAGAAACTACCCAATCCTGTTTTAGTTCAACCCACTGTTTCACAAAGTGTTGGCCATAACTTTCATAGGGTTTATGAGAGACCCTCTCCTCACACTTCTTTCTGAGCAGGCTTACCAGTCAGATGCAAATGTGTGCTGGATGCAAATCAAGATGGTGCTTCCAGAGGACTCTCTGCTCTTTGCTGTGATAAATACAAGAATAAAGAATTTTGAAAATTCAGCATACTGTGTATTGGTGTTTCTGATTTATTTTTTTCCACCAAATATTGTGAATCTGGTGGTGATGCTGTCTAACCCACATGTTTCTATTTTATCAAGTAGTAGGTTGTGGTCTACTTTGTCAAATGCCTTACTGAAGTCCAAGTAAATTATATCGACAGTATTCCTCTAGTCCACTAATTTTGTCACTTTGTCAAAGAATGCAATAAGATAAGTCTGGCATGATCTGTTTTTGACAAACCTATGTTGGCTTTTGGTTATTACTTTGTTTGCTTCTAGATTTGCTGATTCGTTGCTTGAATAAGTTATTTAAGTTATGCAATTAAATAACTTAAAATAAAAAGTTAGATGTGTCCTCTTCCACATTGTCCTAAACTAGGCACAATTTTTGCACTCCTTCAACTTGATGGCCAATATGGAGAGATCACAATATCCATGGGCAAAAAAAACTTGCTTTCAGATACCTTTAATTTGAGAATGCTTGTCAAGATATCCACCAGATGGCACTATTCTAGCAATATAGTATCTGACCTGGGCACCTTTGTCTGATGCCCTTCAATTCTATTATGATTCCAATTATCAGCAAATAGCACTCTGATTGAGAATTCTGGGCCTCGTGTGCTCCTAATGTAGTGAAAGACTACCTGTTTGGGGGAGGCTGATATAGAATGAGAGGATGGAAGGAGGCACATCTGTGGAGACTGCAGTCACTGGTATATTTATCTGAAGCCTATAGAACTTAATGGCATTTCTTTTATATAGGGGGCTGTACTTTCAGTAAAATTTCTATTTTGGTCATAATCTGCATAGATCTATGCATTTTGGTCATAGATCTGCATAGGGTTGTAATTTTCAAGATAAAAATGAAAAATATGTATATTATAATTTGGAATTTGAAAGCTGTCTTACAGTCTATGGTCCTGCTTTTAAAATTTAAAATCTAAATGATTTATATTCTGAAAGAATCTGGGCCTTTCCCACTGTTGAGTCAAAGTTCTCTCTGCTTCTTTTTGAATCAGGAAAATTTTACCAACATGAAACTTGCTAATCCATTGTCAGTTTCTGTCTTGTTTTGATTGCATCTTTTGAGCTCATTGCCAGATAGTACTATGGGTTATGCACAGCAAGATGACTAAAGAAAACTGACTGCTTTAACCCTGGGGCTTCATAGTCCTCTCTCTCTGGACATTACCAGTCATCAGGAAATGTTACTGCAGTGATGTGGGAATGGGATGATCTCTTATGACTTTAGGGTTTTTGCACCTGTCTCCAGATAGAAGACAACTAAACACAGGGAAACAAAGCAGCTGTTTCACACATCCCCATGAGTGTGCAAAGTTAACGTGAGTTGACTCTCCTAACAAGTAGTCTTTTTGAACATAATTTCATTGTTGTGCAATTTCAGCATTGTGCCCTTTCCCCCTCCACTCAGTGATAGAAATTGTTCACACTCATCCCTTTAGCTCAAAATAGATGGGGTAAGGAGTTTCACCTCTCAGGTGAAGGCCAAGGTGATAATGCTTCTGGTTAGAAGCACTGCTACTCTCCTTACATTTCCATCCTTCTAATTTGGCTATCCTTACCAAACCTTTTAGTTGAGGGCTACTGAATGAAACTACCACCTGTGCTTCACCTTCTGCAATTAACTGCCTGCAGCACTAATCTCTCTTAATCCATTGGAAGACTGGCTGAGATAGGAGGGCAATTCACTATGTCCTCAGAGACCATTGAAAGTGAGGCACAAGAAGGAGGACCAGACATGGATATAGATATACACAGGGGTGGGTTTCAATTTTTTTTACTATGATTCTGTAGGTGTGGCTTGGTGGGCATGGAATGGCGTGGCGTGGCTTGATGGGCATGGCAGGGGAAGGATACTGCAAAATCCCCATTCCCTCCCCAATCCAGGGGAAGGTTACTGCAAAATCCCCATTTTCTCCCGATCAGCTGAGACTTGGGAGGCAGAGAATATATGGGGGCAGGGCCAGTCAGAATTTTTACTACCGGTTCTCTGAACTACTCAAAATTCCACTACTGGTTCTCCAGAACTAGTCAGAACCTGCTGAAACCCACCTCTGGGTATACGTCAATATCAGTTTAAAGCATCAAATAAGTAACCACTTGATTCTCCCTACTTTGGTTCATATAAGTTTACGTCTCCCAATAGCACATCAGATTTGTTATAGTGCTGTTGAATGCTATTGGATTAAGAGGCAAAATTTTATTGATTTTTTTATTCCACCTTTACTATTTTATAAGCAAGACACGGAACATATATAATACTCCTTCCTCCTTCTGTTTTCTCCATAACAACAATCCTGTGAATGACAGAGAGTGATTGGTCCAATGTCACCCAGCCAGCTTTCATGTCTAAAATAGGACTAGAACTTGCTATCTCCTGGTTTCTAGGCCAGCACCCTAACAACAAAACCACACCGACTCTTTATTGCTACTTTAACAACACCACAGCTAAGTTGGCAGAAGCTATCTACTCCTGTATTGAAGATATGATTAAGACAATTTCATGAGGATCCATCAGAAAAAAAAATGCTGCTTGAACATGTTTGTAACCATGATAAGATGCAAGAAGAAAAAGGACCAAAGACCAACAGGGAAACCATCCTATAAGGATTTGCAATGCTGTTTGCAATTCTTGTAATTATTCAGATTGGTTTCACTGACTGTAGATCTGACAACCTTTCTGTCAAAGTAAAGGGCATTGTTTTCTTTATGTAATATAGTATGGTGACTGAAAGAAAATGTGTTTGTTTGTGTAGCAAATTGCAGCCATAGTTATTGGCAATTTAACAATCTGTTCTAAAAGCACAGTTCCTTGTTGGCTAATATACAAAGGAGAAATTAGAATTTCATTTTTTTAAAAAATACCCTTTAATTTTTGGAGCCTAGAAAGAAAGATTTCAAAGTTGCAACCTTCAGAGTAAGGCTGGATGTGTAAGCATAATTATTATTGTTAAGGATTTTCAAAGGTTAGGATTTGTTACCTATTATGGATAACAGTTGTTAATCCTCTTTTCTTCAAAATCTTTGCTGGCAAATTTAACACTAGTTCTACACTGAACTTGCCATTTGGAACATATGTACACACTATTACAAGAAACACATGAGTCTGGTAGGAAAAAAGGGAGATTATTTATCATCATCATCATCATCATCATCATCATCATCATCATCATCTCCATGTTAGGTTGAATCTAGGATTGGGCACACGAAGTCCTTTCCAATATGATGCTTTCTGGGTGTCCTTAGTCAACAATATCCAAAAACCCTGTTAGAGTGGCTGATTAGAAATTTTGGAAATTGAAGTTCCAAAATATTTGGAGAGTGGCAGATTGGGAAAGCTGTTTTAAACAATGGGACGACTTCATCAGACACAGATGTGACACCATTAAAAGGAAATGTTCTTTCAGATGCCAATGAATGAACATCCTAGTGTTGGGAAGACACAAATAATTTAACCATGTAAAGCAGGGATGTCAAACTCAGTTTTATTGAGGCCACATTGGGGTTGTATTTGACCTCAGGGGGCGGGGTTGGGTGGGCAGGGTGGGCATGGCCAGCTCAATGTCATCATGTTGGGGGTGTCTGTTGTGGCCCAAGAGATCTGCCAGTGAAAACGGGCTCCCAAGCTCTATTTTCAGCTGCAACAGCCTCCTGCAAACTTCTGCCAGTGAAAACGGAGCTTGGGAGCTCCATTTTCGCTGCCAGAGGCACTGCGGGCCAGTGTTAGGTTGCTACTGGATCGGGCAAACCTGTAGTGGCAGTGGCGGGAGGTTCTGCCCACCCACCCGGTCATCTCAGAAGCATTGCGCGCATGCGTGAGCACGTGCACCCGCGAGCAAACCAGTAGCAACCAAAATTGAAACCCACTACTGCTGCGGGCGGTCCTTCATTGTTTCCAGAGTGGCCATATCTAAGCACCCCGCAGGCCAGATCCAGCCCCCAGGCCTTGAGTTTGACACCCCTGATGTAAAGAGTCTTGTAACTTCCAATATCGCTGAACTACACCTCCCAGCATTCCTTACCACTAGTCAGGATTAGTTGGAAGTTAATCATCAACTTGAAATCACTATAGCCAAGAAGGTGTAAGAAACAGCTGTTCTTATAAGTCACCAATCTTGTAATTCCAGCCCAGTCCTAATGCAAGAGCAAAGAAAATTCAACCCTTGATTAGAATTGCAGGATTAGAAGGTCCCATTTCAGCCATCAAGTACAAACCCTTTCTTAAATGCAGAAATTAAAATATTACCAATAGACACTGTAGCTGTACAATCTCTGCTTAAACAGATCCAGTGAAGGTGAAAAATCTCTCTGAATAATTGGTTCCATTGTCAAACTGTGTTCTTTTTCTCTTAGGAGGTGGTGGCTGCTCCATCACTGGAAGTTTTTAAGAATAGATTGGAAACCACTTGCTTGAAACGGTATAGAGCCTCCTGCATGAGTGAGTGAGGGGGATTTGAATAGAAGACCTCCAAGATCGCTTCCAACTTCATTCTGTAAGGTTTTCTAACATTTCTAACAATAGAATCTGTCTTCCTGCAATTTAAATCTATTATCTGTGTACTGGAGTCTAGTAAAACGGAAAACAAAATTGATTTTAGCTTGTGAGACTTGTTAAAAGCTCTCAACACACAATGGGCTTTTAACAGTTACAACTGTTAATTGATAAGGTACCTGTAATCTGTCTCACTTTTAACCTGCATATGAATAGCCAGTCTGTGTTCCCTTTCCTTTTCTTCAGATGCATCCCTAATTAAATCCTAGTTAAATTGATATGTAGCCACTCCATGCATCTGACAAAGTGAACTGCAGCTCATGAAAATATATGCCTTTTAAGAAAATCTGCTAATTGGAAAAGGTGCTACCAAACCCTTCATGATAGCATAGAATAACATGGATCTTTTATAATGGCCTCAGAGATAGAGGGGGACTGTGTGTGTCTGACAATTTGTCATGGGTGGTACTTGCATAATGCCTGAAGTGCTGATATTTGTGTATAAGGATGAGCAAATTCTTATATGATAGACAATTGGTCAGACCAGTTCTTTTACTGGTAGTAGTTCATATATAGCCCCAGAATAGCATTTATCCACACTGTCTTATGGGTGATGTCAGTGGTGGGTTGCCCCCAGTTCGCACCGGTTCTATAGAACCGGTAGTAAAACCGGCGGGAGGCTCCGCCCACCGACCCTGACATCATCAAAATGCTTCTGTGCATGCGCAGAAGAGCATGCATGCAGCCCCGTTGTCCGGTAGTAAAGGTAAGTAGAACCCACCCCTGGTGATGTGCCAAGGAAAATTGGAATTTCACATCAACATGAGATTATTAGGCATCGCTCAGTGCCAGAAAATGTAGTTGAATAACAGCCATCTTTGGAGTTTTGCTATACAGGATGAAAAGGATCATGAGAAAGGTCAGTGGCGACCAATATAATATCCAGGTCCTTGTCACATGGTAGGGTCATTAATAAAATTTAAAAAAACTGAGTCCCAAGGCTCCTTAGTGAAGGAAGAAATTGCAACAGATTGGTCAGTCTGGTGATTAAAGGCTTAATATGGCAGCAGGAGTAACAAGAAGACAGAAAATCACCAAAAGCAGGTAGGTTCCCTATCTTAAATATCCAACTGGGCGACAGTTATGATTGAATCATGTAAAGACAGTTCTGGAATAAGAAATGTCAGCAAATATAGCGCAATTTATAGGAGATGACCAGGCTGAGCCTGAAGGAGGGGTCAAATACAATTGAATGAGTCCAGAGGTATTTCACGAGTAGAGTCCTCCACTCCTCTGCTCACAACAGAATACCTTATGCCACCAGGCTTGAAATTTTGGCCTTAGACAACTTAGAACTACACCGCCTTCAGTCTGACCTAAGCCTAGTACACAAAATTATCTGTTACAACGTCCTACCTGTCAATGACTACTTCAGCTTCAACTGTAATAATATACAAGCACACAATAGATACAAACTTAAGGTAAATCGTTCCAAACTCGATTGCAGAAAATATGACTTCAGCAACAATGCCTGGAATGCACTATCTGACTCTGTGGTTTCTTCCTCAAACCCCCATAACTTTAACCTTAGACTGTCTACTGTTGACCTCACCCCATTCCTAAGAGGTCTGTAAGGGACGTGCATAAGCGCACCAACGTGCCTACCATCCCTATCCTACTGTCCCCCATTTATTGGTATCCATATCCTGTTTTCATAATCAGGTTTATTCTTATATCTGTTATCTTATACATGTTTGACAAATAAATAAATAATAAATAAATAAAATGTGTCATCAGTCCCATTCAAGAGAATCCATAGGTAGATGGGTGGGTTGAAACCCTAATATGATGGTTTTGATTGCTTGGTCACAGACATTATTTTGACTGTATTGAAGGTGAACTAGACACTACTCCTAAGCAAGGTTTATTGAAATGTTGGATCAATTAAGCTTCCAGAATATTAAATGGAAAACCGATTAAAGAAAAATGTGACTAGATTCACATATTGCACTAAACCAATCCAATAGCAGGATTGATTCCAGGTTAATGTAATGATTTGTAATGTAATGATGTTAAATTGGGTGTTTTCAATTTTTGGGGTTTTAAATCTGAGCCGAAATTATTTAATAATTTTAATTATTTTTAATTGATGTCTGTCTTTGTGCTTTTAATAGGCTGTACACCGCCCTGAGTCTTTCGGGAGAAGGGCGGTATAGAAATTTATTTATTTATTTATTTATTTATTTATTTATTTATTTATTTATTTATTTATTTATTTATTATTAATGCAATTAACCTGGAAAAAAAGAAAATTGAATAGATTCTACCTCTCTATACTATTCATTAACTTAGATGTCCAGTGCTTGCTCCAGAGGAAGCTTCTCCAGGCAGCATCAGCTGAGCCTGGGAAATGATCTTCCATTTGACTTTTTTCTCCAGTATTCAAGAATGTTGCAATATCAAACCTAACACCTTCTTAGCTGCCGCTATCAGCAGTCCACAGATGGATGATTCTGTTTTACTTTTGCAACATTAAGAGATAATCTATTGCAGCTCAATAAGGCATTTGTAAGTTAACATCAGATAAAGCATACAGAAAAACAGATTCTTCTGTTTTACTGTATGTGAACCATTTGATCACTATTGCTGATGTCTTCCATTTTCAGCAAATTGTTATTGAAAGGAAAGCAGATGGGATAGGGACTGCTTCTCCTGATCATAATCTCTTCAGTAAATTGAGTTATTTTGCAGTTTGATTCAAATCTCAATAAGCAAATAATACCTAAGAATATGTCAATCATCCTAGTCCTTTTTACTGTAAATGCTTAACATTTGATAAACATGGGTGAAGAATAAGATATGATTGTTCAACATGTTTAAGTAAGCTATAGCTGTCTGGTTTATTAATTCCAATAGCTGAATTTGCACAACATACTTTTTAATTTTTTTTTAATTTGATTTATATGCTGCCCTTCTCCGGAGACTCAGGGCAGCTTACAATGCGTTAAGCAGTAGCCTTCATACTTTTGTATATTTATACAAAGTCAGCTTATTGCCCCCACAAACTGGGTCCTCAATTTACCCACCTTAGAAAGGATGGAAGGCTGAGTCGACCTTGAGCCTGGTGAGAATTGAACTCGCAGTAATTGCAGACAGCTGGATGTTAAATGCTGCCTTAGGAGGCATTAGCCACCTACGCCACTCAGGCTCCTTTGATTTAGTAAACAAATAGTGGTCAAATAACTTAGCAAAATGCTTATGCCTTTCACTTCAAGTCTGCAATATAGTTGCTGGAAAACTGATCTTTTCATATATCTGCCTTTTGAGAACTTTTCACATATTGTCTAAATCAAAACTTTTCTTTCCTTCAATGCTACAAAGGAGTGGGGTTTGCTCTAAATTTACATACAGAACTGTAGTTTTTCCTTTCAGTGTTGGTGGGGGTGTTGTTTTCTTCCGTGGTAGTTCCTTGATAGGCTGTTATTTACTGTTTGCTTTTTGTTTGATATTAACCCTGGTGTTAACCTCTACTTATGAGTGTTGTTTGCTGGTGCTGATGTTCTGACTTTTTGGCTTTTTTTTTTTTTTGGTCTCTTTTGAATAGTGTGCAAATGTTGTTTATCTCTATGTGCCTGTTGGTGGCTAATTTATCTGAATGCTAGGCTTTCAGGAAATCTCTAGCATCTTTTTGTATTTAGCTTGGTCTAGGATGCTCACAGTTTTCCAGTTGAAACTATGGTTCAAGTCTGTCCATTGTGAAACTAAGGAGTTTTCATCATGACTTCTAACTTCTCTCTCTCACCAACATTGGCAGGGTAAGCTATTGTATATAAACAATGAAAAAACTCTACTTCTTTTTCAACATTACCTAGTCTGGTAATGAAAGCTCCGCAAGCAAACAACCAAGGTCAGAGAGCACCAATTACTCCATTGTTCAACCGAGTTATATATATTCTCCTCCATTGGTGCTTTCCTTCTATTTCTGCAAATTTATTTCTCTTTCCCATTCTTATCCAATTTAAAGAACTATATTAATTACAGGAAGTAAATGTACCCTAAAACATATATGTAAGCATATATGCAGTTTACTTAAGCAGATGCACATATTCTGAGGTTCTGCTTGTTTTATCTTTGTAGAGTTTAAACAATTTGCAAGTATTTAAAAATTAGATAACATCTGTTCCCTGCCATATCCCAATGCAGTATGCTGCATTGGGAAAGCAAATTCTATCTCAGAACAAGACTCTATAATTGATTATTTTCTTACCTAAATTATCTGAAGATTTCAACATTAGCATTTTGGATTTAAAAAGCATTATGTTACTCCACACATTTGTTGAATTAGATAAGCAGCTAACTTTCAAAAACATAAGGTAGAACAGTGGTCCCCAATCTGTGGATCGGTTCCACAGAGAAAGGTTTTTCCATGGACTGGAGAGGGTGTGGCTTTGGGTGCTGCCTGCATCTCACTTGCTCATTTGCTTGCTTGCGTGGTCCGGTTGGTGGCATGCTGCAGCCTGGTGCCAGTCCATGGAGTGGGGATTGGGGATCCCTGAGGCAGAATAAAACTTCCAGTTTCCACATATATAGAGCTTGTTTTCCAGGCTTCTTGCTCTTGAACATGATGAAAAAAATCAACTAATAATTCAAAGTTACCTTTTGTAGGTCACAGGTCTTGCCAGATTTTATTTATTTATTTAATATAATTTGTTTTTACTGACAGAATTCATGGTCTTATCTCTGCAAGTCTCTGACACTTCTTCTAATGGGTGCATAGCTAACGGGAAGTATATAACCAGAAACTAAATACATATGTAAACTGGAACATTATCAATATTGCCCAATATTTTATTTGAAGGACTTTTTGGATCAAATCATATTGCTTTTGACTATATATTTTGTTTGGGAAGAAAGACCAGGCCTTCCCAACTCTTACATTGCTGCTGCTTCTTTATACTGGGAGTGAGATTCTTGTCAAGAAAATACTCATGGCTGCCCTGCTCACCCCACTTTCTGCCCATAATTTTATATAATTCTTACATATAAGTAGTTATTAGTAATTTATTAAGTATGTTTCTGATTTTGTATTGTTAATTGATTATCCTGGCTTGCCTGTACTTGTTACAATTCTTGCAGGTCATGAGAGTTCTTGGTTTAGAAAACAGCAGGAAAATCTACTCCTACTCAAGTGTCTTGATTGCTCAATTAAAAAGACACAGTAACAGCCCAGGTGACGTATGGGTTTACAGTGAACTTAATCCTGTTTGAAGCAGGCTACTAGCAGGTCTATGTTTATGCTGAAATGCCTTGAAGCAAGACAGTTGAGCAGGTTTACTTGTTTTAGTAATTTATTTTCAACGGTTTAGCTAAAATCCCTTATGCAAAATGGTTGCATTACTGTCATGCTTTAGGGATTTAATTTAGGAACTCTTAATTTTCAGCTACAGAAGCTGTGGGAAAATGGGAGCATAGAATTCAACTTTTTGTTAGGGAACATGAACACAGTTCCAACAGTATAAAAAAATAGATTGTGCATTTACCAATTGGTACTTATAGCACTGGGATTATAATGCATATCTTTTATAGCTATCTTAGTTATTAGTGATTGGAAATTTTCATAGTTGCATTCTTAATATTCCTAGAAAATAGATTGGGGAGAAGGACTGATATAGAAGGTTTAGGGACTCACATTTTTAAAATAGATTTCACAATTCTTCATCTAACACAAACTTATTTTTTTTTCTGGAATTTGAATTATTAAACCTAAAAATTGGGTCTAAACTTAAGCATGTCTTTTTAAACTTTTGAAAATTCCTGCAGGGCAGAATAGTATTTCTGAAGATGGGGTTTTAATGTGGATTGCCATTGCAAAGAGAGCTGCAGTTAATCAATTTCACTTGGTACATCAAACCGTCCAGAATAGGTAATATTTAAAGCCCAAGACTTTTCACACACGAAAGTGAGATATAATTTAATGCATGTCAGCCCTAATTTAACACTTTTGATCAGAACATCAAATGTTCCATTAGTGACACTTAATTTTCTCAGCCTGTTTGATGATAATAATTGCTAGAAGCCCAGCTGTTACTGACTGAAGCTCCTAACCAGTCTGCTTTAATTTCTCATCTTTAGGAATTTCTTCCATTGTCAAATTAAGTGAAGAAGTATGATTTCTTTGAACAAGAATACTAAAAATCATGTCCCACTTCAAAAAGTGATCTTCAAGAATTGGCACTACTTAGAATACCTACCATAGTCTCGACTTCAGGAAATCTAAAGTCACTACTGCTTAATTTTCAAATGTTTCTTTTTAGTTAAAAGGACATTATACATACATAGGCAAAATTGTCAAAAAAAGAGGAAGACCCTCAGCTCATATGCTATAAAGTCAATCCCTTATTTAACTTATTTGCCTACTCTTCATCATAGATTTCACTCTTTTTCTTAAATTGTGATTTCCTGTAGACTTTTAATTCATCATAAGGAGTTCATGTCGAGGGATGAGCCAAAAAGACTACACAATAGGAAGATGTTGAAGCCTACTATGGCTTAGGTAATAGAGTGGTCTCTACATCTTTAACGTTTTTATTTGAAATAAATTATCCAATTTCTTCAATATTTCTATTGTTTTTTTGGGGGGGGGTTGGTTAACAGAAAGTTAAATTTTGAGATCCTAACACAATTAAAAGCCATAGTGAATCATGCCTTAGGCCAGGCCCAGTGTCTGAAAAGAAAATATTCTATTACCTATTACACTGTGAGCCATACCTGGAACAACCACCCACTTAAATGCAAATGGCCACTGGAGTTTCTTACATTTTCTTTGAAGCTTTAAAGTCTGCAGAGCTGTACAATATCCTAAAGAAAGGCATCATATAACAATCTTTTTTGAAGGGGGTAATGGGTACAAACTGACCAATAAACAGTAGCACAAAGCTAGATCCCCCCCCCTTTCAATTGTTAAACCCTTGGGAACTGGTAAGCCTTGCTAATGTATCATTTCAAAGAATTGTCAACAGACTTGGATCTTCTCTTGCCTCTGGACAACTCCAAACCAGTCTTCCAGAAATGCCTATCAAAAGAAATGTCATGCTAGCAAGAAATCAGGAGTCATGGGCCACCTTGAGAGTACTAACTAGAAAAGGCACTCTAAATTCATACCGTAGTATTTCTTGACTGGATTTGCAGTTTTCACTATGTCACAATATTTTTTCAAACATTGCCCTAATGTCTTGTGTTAAACAAGCCACATTGTTTTCCAAACCTTAGTTTATGAATTAATAAATGACTCTGGACAGCTCCTCAAATGCAAAAGAGCAGCAATTTCATAAAAGCAAAGACATATCTATAAAACAACAACCTTTCAAAGAAAAAGAAACATTCATCCATACCTGACTCCAGTTTAAAGAAACAATCCATCTTAATCCAAATCCTGGGGAAAAAGCCAGTTTGTAAGTACTTGAAGGCTTATACAATAGGGATATGATGGGATTTGTCTATCTAGGATGTTATGGTTGGTTGAATTATGCGTACTTATAACAAAGCAGAATTTAGCAAAGTTATTGCATTTCTTTCTTTTATACAGACCACTACATAAACATAAAAAGCTTAAAGTTTCCCACATAAGCCAGAGATTGCAGTGTCCATATAAATCCTAGCATAGATGAATTATTTTAGATTTTTAAAATTATGTAATTAAAATATATTCAGTGATCTGGAATAACAAGCAATGGTCATATAACACAAGATTACATTGTTACCAACTGAAAATTTGCAAGAAATCAAAATATTTAACGTTTAAAAAAGAAGCCCCTGGGCAAGATGCAATATTAACCCCCCCTCCCCCATCCCCAGAGTAGGGGAGTTCTTTAGACTACAAGTTGGGATCCCTTAGTTAGCACAGTATGTAAACCTAACCATTTTTTTCTTCAATCAGTCTCTTCCACTGAAATACTACATAGGATATTTTATTGCTCCAATATTTCAGTAAGTCGTGCTCAGAATAGCACCAAATGATTGCAACACGGGTTGCTCTAGTCTAGTGATATTGTGCTAGCTCAATTTTTTTACTGAAGTCAAAGTTTGCTAGACTAAATAAAGCAAATAATACACAATTCTTTATATTGTGAAAATAAGCCCACAAATCTGTCCTCCACTTCTGCTCCAGGTAAGAGATGGCAACTATATACTGTACATTTCAATTTTTTTTTTTGTTTCACTTTGGCATTAGAATGATTCATTCTGTTTGGATGAATTGCGTGTTTTTTTTTTAAATTGCTGTTCAAGAGCTGGTGAACTTTCCATCTGACAGAACTATTGGGTAGAATTTTCTTGTCAAAACTATCCATGTGCAATTACATGACTACTTTTCTTCCATCTCATTTCTTCTCAAGTTATTGATCTGCCGCTCTTATATACCCTGTTAGAAATCCAGGATCACCAAAACCAAAACTTCTAATAAATTTGCCCACAAGACCAGAATCAAACTGTCGACAAGGGAGGTATGCCACTTTTCTGCATGGTGGACTTTGTACTTAAAAAGAAAGTGAAATTTTGACATAAATGTGTATATAATCAGAGGAAGAAACAGCCAGCTAGTCTAAAAGGCGACTCATGCTTGAAATCAGCGTAACTGATTTTATCAAGTTTGCTTTCAAAACCTATCGTAGATTTCCAAAACCCTTGATCTCGGAAATGTTTCCTTAAATAACAATGCTTTTGGACCTACCATCTTCTTGATATGGTATATTGATTATAAGATTCATTAATTTGGAATATCTATATCTATATATTTGTTTCTTATGCAGAACATGAAAAATATATAATCAATTTGAAGCCTTATATCAATGAGAAATTATTGCTACTAATCAGGGCAACAGTGCAGTATTTTGGCTTCAGAGGCTAAAAGATATTTTGGAGCTATCAGATCAAGAGACATTTAGGATCTCTCTGCAATTTCTAAAAGCAGCTGTGATTTTCCTGGGATTTTATAATTCTAGCAGAATTTGGCTAGAATTTAGGATTACAGCTCATGCCTCTTAACTAATAAAAGCCTTTTAAACTGTTTTAATTATCTAACAGAATACCCTTATCAGCATTATTAGAGTGGGAAAAAACCCTCTATTCACTCTTGCTTTCTCAAGACAATTATCAGGATATTTTTCCTTATATATTCAGTTTTCTGAGTAGAGCCACCAGGATCTCATTTTCTTCCCTTTTATTTTCAAGAATTGCCATCCTGCTTAAAGGAACATTTTATATGGAAGGTCAGTCTCATATTGAAAAACACCTATTTCCATTTAATTTCAGTTACATGGTATTATTTAGAGATCACATTCACAGAATTTGTAGTACCAAGGTGACATGAAAAGTCAATCTTATTTGAAATTGCAATGGTTTATAGTGCTGAAGATTTTTAGTATCGTCTTATTGCTGCGGTTGTGACTATTTTTTAACTTGCTGAAATAATACAGCCTTTTGAAAGATGTGTTGAGATGTCCTGCCTATGAATTACTTTCAATATTGGTAATAGCCATTGAAGGTCTATCATGATAAATGATTATCAGAAAAGTTGTTTTCTAACTTAGATAGCACCTTAGATGTTAGCACAGATCTGCAGTCACTTTTCAACTGATTTACAGCCTGGAGATAATTCAACCATTTTGATAATTAGCAATCCCCCCCCCTCAAGTTTCAGAAACAATGGATGGAAACTAAGCAAGGAAAGCAGCAACCTGGAAATAAGGAGAAAGTTCCTAACAGTGAGGATAATTAACCAGTGGAACAGCTTGCCTTCAGAGGTTTTAGGGGCTTCATCACTGGAGGTTTTAAAGAAAAGACTGGACAGTCACCTATCTAAAATGGCAAAGGGAGTGGTGGGATTCAGCCAGTTCGCACCTATTCGGGAGAACCGGTTGTTAACTTTCTAAGCAGTTCGGAGAACCAGTTGTTGGAAGAAATCTTATTTTATTTTTTTCCACTTTACAGGGCTAATCCTGTAAGGCAGGCAGGAAGGAAACATTCTGGTGTTGTTTCTAGCCTAATCTTTATGGCCTGCTTACAGAAACTGCCTCTCTGGTTAACCCTTATTACATTGTAACAGCTAAGGCAAAGTGCCCATCGACGTGAGTGATGTTGAGTTGGCCATGCCCACACGGTCACATGACCACGAAGCCACGCCTACCCAGTTGGTCATTAGGGCAGAGAACTGGTTGTTAAATTATTTGAATCCCACCACTGGGTACAGGGTCTCCTGCTTGAACAAGGCATTGGATTAGAAGACATCCAAGGTTCCTTCTAGCTCTATTTTGAGTGATTGATTGAAACAGTAGCATAAATTTAAAGATGTTTACTTAGGAATAAAATTTTGAGTTTACACAGTATGTATATTGGATGTCAGCCTGATTTTTTTTCTGGACTCCCTGTTAATTTCCACTAGTATTTTTACAGAGGAACTACTGAAGAGAATTAGTCCATTAATCAGAGGAAAATATTTATTTACAGGAATGTAAAATTTATGTTACAGCATTTGAAATAAAATTGTATTGAATATTGACACAAAACCAAAATGTTAAGAAGATGAATGCAAATAAAGATTCTGTCCTATTATTGAAAACCTACATGGCTTTTAAAAATGGCTGTAGAGTTCCCTTATGGATGCGTCATGTTTTGGATTTAATTCAAATGAAGTGTTCTGAAATTTGTAGGAGCTGAAACTATTTCCTTTCTGCAACTCATTAAAGCAGCTGCCTCATGTTCTGAAAAACTCCTTCCAAATTGTATTGTTCAATCCTATATTTTACTCAAGTAATAATACTTTCCATGGTCTTTAAGATTTTTTTTCTCATTTCATAGAAGAATTGTTCTAAACCAAAATGCGGTACAATTTAATGCATGTTTAAAAAAGAAGGGGAAACATCCTTATGACAATAGAATCAACATTCCATCTCCTTTTCTGGATTCATTTGACTTGCATGCAAGGATATTTGGCAAAGGGATGCAGAAAGCAACCTTGCACATTCTCTTCTTTCTCTTGGTACTTTTATAATCACTGCATGGAGTGAGAAAAAATAATTTATACAGAAAATAGGTAGCTTTTATGGGAACATTGTAATAATGCAACAGACAGAAGGTCAGGGTGAAGGAGCTCTCAGTTCAAGTAAAACATGTGTTCTGCCTACAGAAAATTCCAGCTTGAGTCTCTGGCATCTGAACTAATGCTTAGATTTAGCAGATGGCAGCTTCACGTTTTATTCGCAGGTTTAATTGAGCAACAGGCTGTTCCTTTCCCATAGCTTTTAATCTGGTGATACAATCTGCATTTAGAGATGCTTTACAGATAGCATACTGCATATTCCTGCCTGAATCCTTATGTATGGACATTGTAAGAGTCACATTCAAGCATTGTGAAATCTATAACACCCAACTGAGGCACTGTACAATTGACATCTAGATCTGGATAATTCATGAATTGTATGCGTAAAATGATGCAGCAATGAATTCATGGAAGCCGCATTTCCAAAAATGAAGACTGAAGAAATATTTGTGAAAATATACTAATTGAAGCCTTTGAAGAGGTTTGGGGGAAAGATCATATACCCAGTCAGTGAACACTTACCACAATCAAACACATCTTCTATTTAATTATCAATGTAGACACGATTGAAGTTTTGATGGTTCCTTTGGGCCCTCAGAAAAGTGCTTGCATTTGGTAATGACGTCCTATTAATTAAGTTGACAAACTACACTTATTCTATTCTTATACAGATTAATATGAATTATGATCATAGAAACAATCTAGTTTCAAGCCTCGTTCTCTAAGCAAAACTGAAAAAACAGGACAATGGCATTAATTAACACTTTTTGTATGTTATTGAGAAGAGAGAGATGATGTTTCTGTGGTAAGTCACACATATACAGTATATATGTATACTGTATAGTGTATGATATGGTCTATTCAGTATGATGCACTCATTTTGCAATTCAACTCCAGAGAAACCAATGTATCTATCTACCTATCTGGCTAAAATAGGTTAAAATTAGAGTCTCCAGTCACCTGAGTGAAGAGCTAAAAAAAAAAAGATAGGCATCAAACATGCCAACATGGCAACACTCATAAAAGTATTAAGAGATTTTTGAACCATACTGATCTATAGTTTATCCAAAATGTGCTTATCTGAAGCTAAGGGTAGCAACATAGAGGTTGGGGCATATTGACATTAATAATAGTTTTCTACTGATACCACAGGAAATGGTTTACAGAATATATTCAAATTATATCCATTTTAGTGTAATGATGCATTGAAAATCTTCAAAGACAAATATTGATTTGTTCTTTTCTAAAACCCACTAATGTATGTATTTGCCTTAAAGCAGGAATAAAAAATAATTAAAATATATATATATATATATATATTGGCTCATAAATTTTTGATGATCTCATCATTATGCTGTAAACATTTAAGTGCAATATCACTTGACTGTATATATGATGAACATAAATCATGCTAATCATAAAAATAGCTTTTACAAATATACATTTGTATACAGTATTTCTTTTGCTTTAAATATGTCCTTCATATTATCATACAAGTCATTGGCTATCTGACATCAAAATAAAAAAAAATACCAATGATTAGCCAGGAGAAACACATTTACAGTCTAAACCATAAAAGTATGACAATCGCATAGTTTTAAACATATGTTTTAAAATTTTGAATGGCAGTTTCCATTTCCAAAAGTAAATTCAGTTCTTCATACAAATTGAGTCAAAGATGTTACGAGCTGACAATAAACTGTAGTTTACATTTTCACACAGGGAAGTCTATGAATTATCTTCTCAGCTTCCAAAAGGGTTGTGTAAGGGTCCCAATTCATTTGATCTGTAGAAACTATAACATAAAATATAGTTGTGTTTTAAAACATTTCGAAGAATAGATAATAACATATGTAATTAATAGGAAAATATTTTATAGAAAGCAATTGATTTGGATCAGTTTTGTGAAATGACAAATATTAATCTTTTCTCCAGTTCAAATTTACTCACCCGAATTGATATGACACGTGCAAGAACCTACAGTTCTCTAGTTTTCAGCACCGACTACCTAACCAAGTGCTCTTAATGAGGCAAAAGTAATTCTGAAGTTTCTTATTCTTTTTCCAAGTTAAAAGCAGGGGTGAAATCCAAATTTTTTTACTGTCAGTTCTGTGGGCGTGGTGTGACTTGGTGGGCGTGGCAGGGGGAAGGATACTGCAAATCCCCATTGCCTCCCCACTCTGGGGCCAGCTAGAGGTGGTATTTGCTGGTTCTCCGAACTACTCAAAATTTCCACTACCGGTTCTCTAGAACCTGTCAGAACCTGCTGGATTTCACTCCTGGTTAAAAGTAAATTAAAAATCGACCTATTTCCTAATTTGGTTCATCCACACAATGGCACTAAACTTGGGTAAAAAACATTTGACATTCATTATTAATGCCGATGTATTTTAAGTTTGACACCTATACAAAAACTTTCTGCTTCTCAAAGTAATGTACTACCGGTATACGAAGAACAAAATGAAGTGCTGAAAGTAGGTTCATGTGAAATCAATTAACAGACTTATCAAGTAATCTTTCAAGGGTAGAGATAGGGTTATGAAATTAGAGGCATTAACATTTTCCACATATTGTATGAAGGTCAACTAGTCTGTAGAGCTACTATTATACAATTCCTATTAACGAAGTCACTTTGAAAACTCTTATCTGCAAGCTCTTTCTATTAGTAAGAGCTAATAGAGCAATTTGGTAGTACCAAATTGACAGAACAGCTGAACAGAAGAGGTCTATTTTGTCCTCCTTCAGTTTCTTTCCTGCATCAGAGGCAGCCCTGAAGATTAGTTGAAGAGCTCTGTTGCTCTTCTTAGAATAAAAGCTCACCTTGCAGTTTTTGTTTGTTTTTCTTTGTTTTCTTGCTTGTCTTTTTCTATTATATAAAAGTCAAAAGCCAGGTATTACTGAAGATACATTTTTAGCTTGTTATAAGTACTAAAATGCTTCCTTATGCTTAAGAGCATTGTAAATAATCTATTTTTTAAAAAAAAAAAACCACTGCTTTGCTGTTGCTTAAGACCTTAAGAGATGGGCACTGGCAATCTCAATAATTAGCAGAAAGGACATAAGGATATTTGCAACATTCTCAGGTTTATTTTAATGAAATGGGAAGGAAATCCATCTCAGAAGTTCACAAAGAATTAGCAATGTAAACTGATAATGCCATTATTACCAACATTCTCAATCTACAGTAGAGGTCTCTAATATATTCATATTACGACTCCTAGCAAAATCAACTATACAAATGATAGGAGCAGCACTTTAACACATCTGGAGGCACTCATTTTGGATAAAGCTACTTTATTAGATTTATGCTTAGATTTCACCACTGTATGCCAGTCTCCAACTTTTCTGGTAAAGAAAGAACTACTTTACTGGTCCCTGAAAATGCTGGCCCCTGAAACATAACTAGGAGTTTTTGGTAATACATGTCCTGGGATTTTGCTTGTAATTTTTATGCAAAACATGAAGTACCGTATTTTTTTTTTTAATCCAGGAAAAGCTGCTCTTGAGTGAAAAGTTAAGCATTCATATGAGAACAGAAAGATTTTACAATAGAAAGGTTCATTATATTCATTAAAAAAAATAAATGGGATTTGAACATGAGAGGAAAGCAATTAAGTCTAGCACCATGCCTAAGAAGTTTTTTTCCAGAATAATGGACAGCTGAAATAAATGAATTGAACATTCATTTGTTAGTTCATTTATACAGAATGGAGCAGTAATCTAGTTGAGTGCAATGCTAGCTATATTAAGCACAGAACGTCTGATTTTCACTTTTTGTAACGTAATTTTTTAACAGTTATAGTTTATTAGAAATATAATATGTTTAGAAAGTCTGACACAATAATACTTTCCAAGTGATCAAAAACTTATTTTTAAAAATTAGTTCTATTGATATTTATCTAGAGAACCACAAGCTTGAATTATTCTAACAATAGTTCCACACATGGATGGCAAATTCATTTAGTTCACAGTTGAACACATTTTCAGAACAACATACAAAGAAAATCATTCAACCTTTATAGTTCTACAAATTGTGTATGGCAATTGCATTTTGTCTGTACCTACCATACAATTCTGGGAAAAGATATGCTTTTACTTTCTCTCTCTCTCTTTCTCTCTCTCTCTTTCCCTCCCTCCCTCCCTCTATCTATCTGTCTATCTGTCTATCTATCTATCTATCCATCCATCCATCCATCCATCCATCCATCCATCCACGTGCTTTCGAACTGCTAGATTGGCAGAAGCTGGGAAAAGTAACAGGAGCTCACCCTGTAATGTGGTACTTAGGGATTCGAACCGCTGAACTGCCGACCTTTCAATCAATAAGTTCAGCATCTTAGCCACTGAGTCATGTTTACTTCATAATTAAATGTTTACTTCATCATAAAAAAAAAATCATTAAAAATGTTTACTTCATCATTAAAAGGTACTATCAAGAGTGCTGGAGATGTAGTTTTAACCAGCCAGTGGAACACACTGAATCTGAAATGGAAGAATTGGGGTGAACTACATTTTGCATCTTATAAGATAGTCTGTAGTATTTATATATAAGTTTGTTTATTTATTTATTTATTGTTCAAATTTATATACTGCCCTTCTCCCGAAGGATTCAGGGCAGTGAACAGCCGAAGATAAAAATACATAGAATACAAAATTTAAAAATAGTTTAAAACAAATTAAATAGTATTGGTCCACGACAATTAAAACACCCCCAATTTAAAATCAAATTAAGAACTAAATTACTCAATTAAAAGAGTTAGACCAGCCCAGCTTGTTGGACTAGAAAGGTCTTGAGGGTGTGGCGGAAGGTGCATAGATCTGGAATCCTCCTTATCTCCGGGGGCAATTCGTTCCATAGGGCAGGTGCCCCCACAGAGAAGGCTCTCCCCCTGGAGGCTGCCAGCCGATACTGTTTGACCAATGGCACCCCGAGGAGCCCCTCTCTATGGGAGCATACTGGCCGGCGGGAGGCTCTTGGTGGCAGAAGGCCGTCTCAAAGATACCCGGGTCCTAAGCCATGGATCGCTCTAAAGGTGGTAACCAGCACCTTGAATCATACCCGGAAGACCACCGGAAGCCAGTGCAGCTCGTGCAGGAGAGGTGTTACATGGGAGTGCCATGTTGCTCCCACAATCACCTGCGCGGTTGCATTCTGGACCAGTTGGAGCCTCCGGGTGCTCTTCAAGGGGAGCCCCATGTAGAGAGCATTGCAGTAGTCCAGACGGAAGGTGACGAGGGCGTGAGTGACCATGCGTAAGGAGTCCCGATCCAGAAACAGCCGCAACTGGCGGATCAGGCGAACCTGATAAAATGCCCCCCTGGCCATGGCCGCCACATGTTCTTCCAAGGACAGTCATGCGTCCAGGAGGACACCCAGGTTGCGAGCCCTCTCTGTGGGGGCCAACGACTCGCCCCCAATAGTCAGCATTGGCACCAGCTGACTATATCGGGACGCCGGATGCCATAGCCACTCGGTCTTGGCAAGGTTGAACCTGAGCCTGTTTCTCCCCATCCAGGTCCGCACGGCTTCCAGGCACCAGGACATTACGGCAAGGGCATCACTGGGGTGGTTCCGGGTGGAAATGTACAGCTGAGTGTCATCAGCGTACTGATGGAACTGCACCCCAAAACCACAGATGATCTCACCCAGCGGCTTCACATAAATGTTGAACAGGAGGGGCGAGAGGACCGACCCTTGCGGCACCCTACACATAAGGTGCCTCGAGGTCAACCTCTGTCCCATTGTCAACACAAACTGCGACCGGTCAGAGAGAAAGGAGGAGAAACATCGCAGCACGGTGCCCCCCACCCCCTCTAACTGGCGCAGCATGATACCATGGTCGATGGTATCAAAAGCCGCTGAGAGATCTAAAAGGACCAGGACAGAGGAACAACCCCTGTCCCGAGCCCTCCAGAGATCATCAACCAATGTGACCAATGCAGTTTCCGTGCTGTACCCAGGCCTGAAACCCGACTGGAGTGGATCTAGATAGATCGCTGGTACTGGGGAAGTTGTCGCGCCACCACACTCTCAACAACCTTCGCCAACCTTATTATTTATAAAGTAATAATAAACATTTCACCAGGCGCTGATATCCACTGATGTAATTCATAGTTATTGCAGTAATACATAAATATTACTTATTACATTAATCATTTCAATATGATTGTGGCTCTGATTGAAAATATCCTAATGTCAAATAATTCATCAGATGTCCTTTTTATTTTACAAAAAGGCATGGCATCAATTATCTGCAGTGACTAATCCTCAGGCATAATAGCCTTTCAAAAGAAAATCCATGATAGACAGAACTACAATCACACCTAATAAGAATTATTATTACAGTATTAATAATATTCTGTTGGTATCATTCCAAAGAATAACTTTAAAAATCCTAAAAATGTTTTATTGACATCATTTCTATTTATTAAAAAATAGCACTTTAGAACGTGCTACTATTATAGTTGAATACTGCACTGCCTTTTAAGTTGTGTTCATGATGGGTACCTAGGATATATTCTGGCCCTCTCTAGTCACAAAGGCAAAGTCCTGAATTCCATGAATAATTTATCTAGTTTCATTTCATTATTTTGCTCAGGGCAAGACAGAAACTCAAGAAATGTTTGTTTTCGGGGTAACTTAGGCTAAAGGAAGACTAATAATCAGCAGCAAGACATCATGGAAGAAAGTTCCGTTTTTGGAAAGCAGGGCAAAACTAAAGAATTGCATTATATAATCTAAATTGTTCAAATTAATATTTCCAAGAAATAACTTCCATTACAGAAACCTTTAACTTTTCCATGTTTTTTTGAATTTAGTGGGGCATAATGCAATCTGCAATATTAATATAAGGCTGTTAAGAACCTGACCTCTGTTCTCTGAAGAGGTCAACTAAACAGCCATCCAATATGCTGGGAGCTTATTGTGACTGTGCAAATCTTTTGTTGGAAGGTGCTTTGCAACATTAAGGAAGGCACAGGCATATAAAGCAGTCACCTCTTTTCCCTGGTTCACCCAGCTGCTTTGCAAACTCTACTTTCTGATTCCGCTTGCAAGAAAAGTGAACCTAAATAGTGGTGCACATACACAGATGAGAGGCAGCTAAGAGCAGTTGTTTCCAAATAAGCCACAGCAATTTTGAAAAAAAAACAAAACCCACAGCTGCATTACTGATTAAAAGAAAAGTGCCTTGTAAGATTTCCCATGCATTACAAAGTACCTTTTTAAAAAAGAGCTTGCATATTATCACCATGAATATGCCTTATTCCTAAATGTCTTCTGATACGTTACTGACCCAGTGTGTGTGTGTCTATAATGACACAATCTTTTTGAGGTAGCTAGATAAGAAACAGTTCAGAGTATCTTACTGAAATTATACTTATGACTACTGAATTTCAAAACATCTGTTTTAGTATCCAAGGTTTTAGAAGGTCTCTGTCTGAGTTATATATTTTTTAAAAATAGCTCAGTTTATTTTTAACAACCTGCATTTTCCAGATGTGTTGGGACTCAATTACCCAGCCACTAGGCAGTTAAAGTTAAGATACACCTGGAAGATGTCAAGCTATGAACAGAACTATCTCTACACAACACCGGTTCCACTCCCTAGGAAGGGATGGAAACAGGAGTGAAAAAAAGTCAATCTTGAGAGAAAGAAAGAGAAATAAATAACCTTGTTATAGGGACAACAAGTATATGTCTCTGTTAAAAAAAAGTACAGAGAAGATTTGTGTTGGAGACAGAGAGCACATCTCTTGAAATGTTTTTTTTAATTAAATAATGAAAAGAAAACAATTCTAAGTAAACATAGCTTCCTTCCTTTAAAAAAAAAAGATTAAATACTTGCATGGCAATCTCTTTTACTGCTTTGTTTCTTAATTTCATAGTTAGCCCTCTTGTTTTATAAGTATAGGAACAGAAATCTTTTCAGGCAGTGCAATATTTTGCTGCAGGAGAGAAGCCCAGCTCTCTTGCTTAAAAAATAATAATAAATCAGATGCTGAGAAATGAGGATGTCATCCTGTTTTCATCCCTTTCTAGGAGTGGAATTAGTATTGCACTGGTGTCAGTTCAAATCTTTCACCCTCCAGCATTTTTGTGTGTGCTTACGTCTATGTACTAGATAGGGTTGAGAAGGGAGATATCTTTATATTTTAATTCAGAATGGCTGCAAGATAAAAGAAATAACAACAAGGCCACACATTTTCTTCAAGGTTAGCTTCAAAAACATAGGGACACTTGAAATTTGAAATCACAGTAGCCTATATACTTTTATATATTAAATCAAACATTTCATTCATTTCAAATTTAATCCACCATCTTCAGGAAATAATCTGTGGTACATTCCAGCTGGCTAGAAACCCTTTCAGCAGCTGTCAGTCGAACACATTAATTGAAAGCGAATTCCACCACAATCCAGAAGAGCTATGCCCAAGCAGATAGGTCTATTGCTTTGCATTAATAACTTGACAAAAAAGTCATTATGCTTTAATTTGCCCTGTCTAAAATATGCAATTGAAATGCTTTCAAGCTAGTTTCAGTAGGGGAGATGTGATGGATATTAAATTTGCTATTAACGAATTGAAATAATAGTATTCATAAAACATTGCTTCTCTCTAACAAGTCAGCAAAGAGAGTGCAGGGCAAAGAAAAGGCATTATTGGTGTAGGTGGCAATGATAGTGATGCAAATGGCAGCAGTCCCTTGCTGCAGATTCTGTCATTGATAGCTAAATAGGAGCAGAAGGTACATCCATCCCCCATACCGTCTTCACATTTTCCAGGGCAATTTAAACGCTTCCCAAAGGTTCTTTCACAATTGCAACAGATTGACTCTGCACCCCTGGAAAAAAATATCTTGACAAAACCACTTTGCATAGTTGTTTGTATCTGTTCAGTTGATCTTTAAGTCTTTTTCTATGCAACAATTTGCTCCTGAAAAACTCTTTAAAGAGAATCTTTTTGCTTTTTTCAGAATCACATTAACAATGCATAGGCATAGTGCACATCACAGATTACAAAATCTGATGACTCTTGTGTTTTACTTCTCCTACAGCTATAAAATAGTTCCAGCTATTCACGGAGGTAAGAGATGACCTTGCTGAACTCTTTTATGCTGCTGATTTTTGCTGTCAGCAATAATTCACAAGAGAAAAGGAACATAGCCCTATCCTTATTCGGAAGCAGAAGCCATATGACTGCTATTCCATAAGGCTAATTGTAGTTCTGCTTATGACAGCCTTATACATTTAAGATGCACAAATGAGGAACAGATTCCACCATCTCCTTCTGTGCTTTGGTGCCTCTTTAATTATTGCCACTAAGTGTTGATGTGCCACTAAATCACATTATCAATAAAGAAGATTCCTTAGGACAGATGTGAGATGCTCCCCTGTTTAGTTCTTTGTCCAGCTCACTCTATTAATTCCTCTCATTGGCCCGCTCCAGCTTTTGGCACCTTGTGAACATTATTTAGAAGGCAAGATCAGTGTGATAGGAAAGTATCACCCCTTTATCACTTCCTTTTGGCCAACTTGCTTTCTTGTCTTGTTAAAAAGGTTTGCAAATTTGGAGAGTTCCATAAAATGCCTTTGTTGGAGAAGACAGTTCAAAGGAAAAAAATGTAGACATTTGATTGGAAGTAATAAGTACGATGTGACTAAACACATTATTCTCAAACATACACTCAACCACAACCCCCAAATCTCTATATGTAATTTTCCTTTATTCCCAGATATTGACTACACTGCAGGCTTTCTTTGGCCATCAATAAGAGATGAGTCAATACTATTTTGGTAACGTGTGTTGGATTTGACTGAACCTAAATTTTGAGTAGAGGCAAATCTGTAGTTTAATGAGGCAAAGCAGGATCTACAGGAAATAGCAGTGCTTTGTGAATGATTCAGGGTGCTGAAGATAATGAACTATAAAACACTGAGGTAGAATGAGAAGGTGGGAGAAGAATGCAATGATTTGTAACTGCAAATCTTTCTTCTACTTAAAAACACTTTATGGGGAGCTCTATACTCATCCCCTTTTTGTTGCAGATGACTCAGAATTCCTCTTGAGCATTTTGGATAAGAAATATGTGATTGCAATAAATATATTTTGAAAGTTAATTTATATTTTGAGAGGTTCACCAAATTTATTCCATCATTATTTTTTAAAATTAATTTTCAGGTTTGACAACACATCTAGAGAGTATATTGGATACATAAGTATCAGCCTACAAATGTGCATTTGATTTTCGACATTTTTCAGATTTATCACTAATAATAATATTTTAAGTTAATATGTTGCCTAACTCCCAGTGCCTCTGGGTGGTTTATGCTAGTTTTGGACAGTTTTGGAATAAGAAACTTAGAACTTAACTCATTTTAGCTCCTCAGTTTAAGAGATATCAGTGACTTCACTGAAATCCTGGTTATTTGAATGGTTGTTTCCACAGGAATCAGGTTCAATGCTCACTTTTAATTTTGCAGGACACATACAATATATAAAATATGTTTTCATAGCAGAAAACCTTCGCTATGGGATAATCTCAGTTTAAAAATAAATTTGGTATAAACTAGACCTGATACAAGGTTACTTTGGTTCAATTTACATCTAAGGAAGCCATTTTAAAATAACACAGAATTTAAAAATTAGTTTGATTTAGCCCAAAATACTTACTGGCATTATAGTCAACTTAAGCACTTGTTATTTGATTTATTCAGTAGAGGTGCAATTGCTGCGTTACGTTAAAGGTTTTAGAAGAATTATCCATACAGTAACCTTTTTTAAAGGAAGATGATATTAATTATTTACTTAACCTTCGGAATAATGCTTGAAAACCCTATCCTGGTAAGCAATAAAGAGTTGCATTAAAGGTATAAAATTCATTTCCTATTATCTTAAAATGGAGACTATAAAGCAACAAAAAAGTGCTTTTATGTATTCTGGATATATCAGATAATATTTATTAACAGTGGTTATAATCATTCTGCTACTGTAGATTAAATTGGAAGATGGAACATGGTAGCCACCTCTTGTTATTCTGTTTCCCCTTTTCTTTACTGTACATAGGACACTTGTAATTTCTTACCAGCTCATTACTACCATCCTCATCAAAATCTTCCTCTATCCCATCTGTCATTTCTTCTCCGTCCCCATCCAGCCCTCCTTCAATAGGCTCTTCTGTAGAGTTGTCGGCATTCTCTGATGTGCATTCTTCTTGGATCAACTCTACACAGTCTTCTATTTGTTTCTTTTGAACTTCTGGAATATACAAATTACCATATAATTCCACTTGCATGGAATTATCACATTTATGGATTATTAAAAATTATCAGAATAAAGGACTATTCATATAATTAATAGCACATTTATCAATTAAACCACATACCATATTTTTCGGAGTATAAGATGCTGCAGACTATAAGATACACCTACCTTTTTTGGGGGGGAAAACAAGGAAAAAAAAAACTGCCTCTGCCTCCAGCATCCATGCTGGTTTGCCGCAGCCCATTTGCCGCTGCCGCAGCCCATTCACCACCACCCATTCGCCACCGCAGTCCATTCGCCACAGCGTGTTTGGTGCAGTGCGTTTAGTGCTGCCGCGGCCCATTTTCCACCATCACAGTTTATTTAGCGCAGCCCGTTCACCACTGCCACGGCTCATTTGCCGCCATGGTGGCCTGTTCATCACTGGCCTGTTTGGCATGGCCCATTCGCTGCCAGTGCGGCCCACTCTAGAACAGCTGATCAGAGCCACACCAACTCCCTTCTCCCGCAACACTAGCTGTATTAAGACATATCAAAATTTTCATCCACTTTTGGGAGGGTGAAGTGTGTCTTATATTCCAAAAAATATGATAGTTAATTAACTTATAGACATTTATTTAATAGAAGGGAGTAGACTATATATTAGTATAGAGATCCATTCTCTATCATCTGAAGACGATGAAAGTTGAGATAACAAGTGGATAATATTTCATATCAATATGAACAGTGATAACAGAGAACCAGAGATGAGTTTTGAAGAAAAAATGTATAATAGTCTGATTAAATCTAGTCCAAAGGAAAACAATTCTGTGAACTGCCATGAGTAAATGATTGGGAAGAAAATAAGATAGTACAAAAGAAAGTTATTGAGCAATTTGGTATCCTAAGAATGAGAATGATGACTTCAGAGTAACTTCTTAGAAAAGGTCTATTTTAAATATGCTCTATAAGCATGACCTTATTATATTATAAAGGAATTTTGCCATTTTATTTGCTCTGAAATTTTTGTTTTAAAATTACTTTTTTATTTTGGAGCAATTCAAAATTTTTGAATAGCTATTGCAAAAAATAAAAAATAAAGTCTTCTTGTCCACAACAGGTGTTGCCATTGCTAATAGTGGCATTGATTTTTTAAGAGATACTGAGTTACAGATTTCATTAAAGGATGCATAAAACTTATTTAGTTTTAATTGTGAACTGTTTCACTTTTGGATATTTCTTTAATTCTTTCTTTAATTCCATTTTATTGTATTTTATACTGTTGAATTATTTAGCCAATTTGTTCCCATTTTTTAATTCAACTGGACAACAGAAGATTTTTTTTGCATTATCTTGCAAACAGTCCAGTAGGGATTAATCCCAAATTGTATAAGACATTGTATGGAGGGTTTTTTTTTGGCAAAGAGGGGAGTCTCATTAACATTACATGTGTGTCTAACTAGATATGAACTCCAGTGAATCAAGATTTAATTTCAAATAAGAAGAAACAGCCAAATGTTTTGGAGAAACCCTATTAAAGGACTGTCCTATCTTTTCTTCTTGACTCAATAAGTTTCAAGAATCAGTTTAAATATTGTATTCTCTATTCAGGAGAATACTCAATAAAAGCAGTTTTCCTATAATGTAGATTATAAATACATCCAATCTGTGTCGGTCACAAGGACCAGAAGTTTAGTCTGCCAAACTGGAGTAATTGGATTCGTACTGGAGCCCATCCTGGGCTCCAGTACGAATGGGCTCCAGTTTGGTGAGAAAGAAATCCAATTTCTTTCTCACCAAAACATTCTCGTCTTGGAGCATTCTGGTGAGAGAGAAGTTCCCTGAGGATGGGCTCCAACGTCTGAAGATTCCAGCTTGGAAGACTAAACCTCTGATACTGGCGACCAATCCAGATTAGATATACTGTAATATAATCTGCGTCATAGGAAAACTGTGATTTTATTGTTACTTGTCTCTCACCAGAGAGAATAAATTGCCTTTTGAATTTAATTTTAACTGGTGGATCATGATAGAATTTTTAAAATTTACTTCAATTTTTAGGTTTACATCTAAATCTAAAATTGAGGAAAACTTAAACACCTTAACTTAAACTCAAAATTTTAAAACAAACACCTTAATTTAAACACCTCCAAATTTTCACTGGTACCTACCTCCAACCTCGAATGACAATATAATTGATTTTACGGTGGATTAATTCATGTTTTAATGAGTTACTAAGAGTTATAGGCAATTTTCTTCTACCTGTTTGAGCTTTCTGCTGCTTTTCAATCTTCTCCAGTCTCCCTAGCAAAGAATCAATTTTTGTTTTGATCTGCGTTAATTCCTTCTTGATTGTCTGCAATTCATCTGATTTCACTAAAAGTGAAAAAAGAATAGAACAGCAATAATAAAATGGTATAATATTATTTCTTTTAATATTAAATAATTAAATATTTAATATTTAAATATACTACATTATACTAAAGAATACACTGCTAATAAAGCAAACATTTTTGGAAGGGAGTATAGTCACCTAAACATCTAATTACCCTTAGTTATTTTCAAAACTAAAGAAGTTAGTTCACAATGTATGCATGAACTCACATTTTGATCCTGCTGAAGAAGCTCCACTTGATATAGACCTTGATGTCCCTTTCATGGAGAAGACTCCTTTTCCTCTGCGAGTTGCTGTGACTGTTACTCGTGGGCGTTTCAATGGAATCACAGCACGAGGTGGGGCAGGAACCCGGGTGTGATAATCAAATAACCTTCAGAGAATAGAAACAGAGGCTTCGGAATGTTCAATTGTAATTTTATGTTAGGTAGATTTTGCATACTAGGTTCTGCTCTTTCATATGAGAAAGCTGACCTCCAATATTTCAAAAGGTTTAATCAGAGTTAAATTACCGTGTTTCACCAAAAATAAGACCCTGTCTTAAATTTTTTTGAACCCTGAAATAAGCGCTTGGCTTTATTGCAATGCACTCAAAAGCCCGATTGGGTTTATTATCAGGAAATGTCTTATTTTGGGAGAAACAGGGTAGATTTCAAGAGTTCATCAATAACAATATTTATATTTCATTACAGTCAATGTGTAGCTGTTTTTTTTCCACGAAGAACATCATTATAAACTGACTTTGCCGTAATGTGAACATTTTTATCTATATAATTTTATTTCAGTCAATTAATTATGAAACTATTAAAAGCAATTCCACTTTCCTTTGCAGATGTGTTTGGATTACAGTTCCCTGTACTCTCAGAAATCATGGTTTTCCATAATATCTATACATATAAAGAGCACATAGCTAAGCTGACACATCAGATAAACTGAAGTACTTCTAACTCACAAAGAGAATGATAAGAACTTCAAGTGTTTTGGAGAATGATAAATGTCTTTCCTTGATACAGTCCCATTAGCTTCTCATCAAATTTTAACTGTTTATAGGAATGAAAAACATTATTTGCACTGATATCATACTACCAACTTCAAATCATATTGGTTTTAAATATATGGTTGTCATTAGATAAACATGCATAATTATGTGCATACTTTCCTGGAACAAGTTAGAATTGCTTATGGGTAAATATGCCCCCAAATGATCTACATATATATGATAATCAACAGGAGATGCCAATACAGAAATACTGTATTTCTGATTTGTAGTTTATGTGTTTGAAAATTTTTGCAATATATCTAAGTAGTCTGGCTTGTCTTTTTCGATAATGGTACTAATATTCTGTACTAATATTTATATGCATACAGAGTTCCCAGCACAACTACCAGCAAAGCTCTGTAGCTCTATTCATGGCTAGGAGAGCTTGACTGAGTGAAAACCTTGTCCAAAAGGAAAACAACAACAGCTGACAGCTTATTAAACTGAGAAAAAAATGTTTTACATATAAGTAACTAACTATAAGTATTTAATTTATTTAAGGATATTTAAACTTAACTGTAATGAACATCATTACATTTGTACATCAACATATAAATCGAAGGAAGGTTATCCTTTTATCTAAAGGATCTATCTAAAAAGCCTTTCCCATAGACCCAGTTCAACTCTAACACAATTCCTGATGATTTCCTGAGAAAATTAATGCTCTCTTCCCAATCTCTTATAATAAATAAAAATGCAGTTCATATATGCAAAGGCAGGAAGAAAGGTACACATACCGATTGTAGAAATCATCTCTGTAATAATCATAATCAAAGACATAACCACTGCAAGAAGAGCAAAGAAAAGTCCCATGAAGAGATGAGGCAAATTATATTAGTTAATAATAATTTGTAAGGCATGAATCACAATAAGAATTTTTATCTAAGTTTGGTCTTATGGTTAAGGCACCAGGCTAGAAATTAGGAGACTATGAACTCTAATCTCATCTCAGGCATGAAAGCTTCGTGGGTGACTTTGGGCCAGTCACTCGCTTTCAACTCACCTGACCTCACAGGTGGGGGAAATAGGAGGAAGAAAGGAGTATTAGATATGTTTGCCACCTTGAGATAATTATTAAAAAATAATAAAAGCAGGGCAAAAAAAATAAACTAATTTTTAAAGTAAAAATAAAAGTAATATCCTATACTTTGTTCATATATAGTACTAAAACTTGTTGGCATAATCTTTAATTGGATGAAATGGTGTATCATAGGACAATAATTTTTTGAACCAAAAAAAATGGTTCATATGGTCTAATATATAGAATATGTCCAAAATCTGAGACCCATGCCTCCAAAGAAAATGACCTTTTGGAAAGTTGTGGTTATGGTCATGTGAGCTTTATTTTTAATGTTTTTAATGTTTCATGACAGTGTCCCAGCCAGAGGAAGCTTTTGGATATGTATTTCTTTACCCTCTGCTAGACAGAATCCAATTATGAGTTCAAATAGAGTTGTAAAAATCAAATTTAAGTTAAGGTGCATGTAAGCTTGAGTTGTATCATGTCCCCCCTCCATCCCATGAAAACAACATTTGTGACTCATGCAAAAATATTTGCCTCAATTCTCTCCCTCGCCTACCACATTTAAAAAGTCGTTCTTGAAAGCCTGTCACTTTCCTTGATATGAATGTCTAGGCATCAAATGGTCACTTACTTTTATACCAAATAAAAATATTTATTGTGTGATTTTGATATACCGTATTTTTCGGAGTATAAGACACACCGGTGTATAAGACGCACCTTAGTTTTTAGGGAGGAAAATAAGAAAAAAGCTGATTGGTAGGTGGATCAGTCTCCCAGAATACCCCCAATCAGCTGTTCCCAGAGGTGAATTTTAGCAACAGGTTCATTGGTTGTGAATTCTGTGCCTTGCTTTTTTTCCTGCTGCTGAAACTCTGTTTCAGAAAAAAACTTTTCTGCCTCTGAAAGCCTCCGAAACAGAGCTTCAGAAAGGAAGGCTTTTTTTCCTGAAGCTCTGTTTGGAGGCTTTTTTTCTGAAGCACTATATATACTCTGTTCAATCTCCTTTCTTTGGTATTGGCATGTAGATTAACCTCTTCCAATCTGTTGGTTATTGTGTCATTCTCCAGATTTGTTAGCATAATTTGGTTACTGATTCTTCTTTTGTTGCTTGCCATATTATTTTAAATAAAAGCCTTTCTGAGGCTTTTTTTCTGAAGCTCTGTTTGGAGAGTTTTTTTCTGAAGCTTCTGAAGTTTCTGAGGCTTTTTTCAGCCTCTGAAATCTCTGTTTGCGAGGCTGGGCAGGGCTACATTTGGAGTATAAAACGCACCCAGATTTTCATCCTCTTTTTTGGGGGGAAAAGGTGCATCTTATATTCTGAAAAATATGGTATATATAAGCCAAATGGTAAACATATGAATAACAAAAACAAGCTAATAGTATGAACTTCCAGAATGAATCATTTTCTTTTCTTTTGAAAAATCCTGTTGAATCACTCACATCCCCTCCCCTCTCTCTATGGTAATGAAAATAGAAAATAAGAAAGAAGTAGATGAAAACATAAAGTTGAAAACTGAAGATGGTAATTTTTCTGAATCATAATAGATAATGACTGTCTCACTGGCAGTTACTGACAAGCATAATAGGCATTATTTGCCTAATTCACATCCATATGCAATTTACAGTCTATGTTATTATATATAACAAGAGACACATGCAACCTCCTTATTTCTTATAGTGATTACTGTATTGAATTGTTTTAGATTTAAAAATCAGGCTATCGCTATGTGGAATTGTCCCGTTTATTTGTAGACATGACATGATGATGTGTAGCTCGCGACATCAGCACACAAATGCCACAATTATGTGCTTACAACTTGACATCAGATACAAGTATGCAAGTCACAGCATTTGTATTATGACATAGATTTTGTCTGTTGTCTTCATACCCTCTCAGCCCTACAGATGTCCATGTTTTAATTTACTCATGCAGTAGGAATTAGAATTTTTATCTCTTTTCTTCAATACCAATTTTGGCCAAGTAGAAAACTTGTAGAAGAATGACTTGATTGGATTAAAATTGTTTTTTTTTTCTGATTTGCCGAACTATTGCTATTTTTTTAAATATGGAATAATCTTTTTAAAAAGACATTTGTTTTATGCAGATTCAAGTGGAAGCTTTCTTGTACACAGAAAAAGTTACTTAGAATAAGTTTGCTTTAATGCACATAGAGTAAGTTCACAAATATAATGACAATATTTTCTATTTTCTATAGTACCAGAAAATGGTATTTATCCCACCTCATCCACAGCAGTCATCTCTTTTTAGCTAATTTTCCTGTCCTAAACTCTGGCAACCTTAAAATCATAAAATGAGAAATAGTATAAGCATAGGCAAACAAGGATGGGGAAAAAAGTTCTAATACAGCCAGCAACTGGCTAACATGAGTCTTTTCTCCTATTATTACTGTAAAGCAAGGTAATATAATAATATTCATTAAAGTCTCCTTTAGGTTGGGCTCAGCTCCTGGTGACTTCAGAAACACATCCATGCACCAAGGTGCTTTGTCACTGCCTTCTTCTAGAATGTTTTCTGTCTTTCTAGTCTAACCTATACTCCAGGATTTCTTGGATTTCCACCCAAATGTTAACTAGTCCTGACCTGGTTGACCAGTGCATGGCACAAACTTCTTTTGTTGCACTAGGATGACAGGTTTCTATCAATAAATACACAAAACTGCCTTTAGCTGTATATCTTAGCAGATGTTGTTTTATATTTTACTGAACTCTTCTGAATTATTTTTCTTAGCTATGAACAAAATTCATAAACATTTCTGTAAAAAATGGATAGTGTCTACATCTGTGCTTCCATAAGTGGCTGGATGTGAGGTATTCTAGGTGGAGTTGGCAGATAGAAGCAAGTTAGAGATTTTGCTGGTGTAGCAACCTCCTGTTACTTAGCTAGTTCCTTTCCTGAGCTTTTTCAACTTTGAACTGGCCAAGTGGTAACTCCCAGCTCTGTATGTTGGTGGATTTCTACCTTTATAACTTTAGATTGGGGAGAAAACAGTTGGCATGGAGTGCAATGGAGGAAAGGAGAAATGCAACAAATGAAATCCAATAATGTGCTATCAGTCTTCCTTTTATATAGTAGAACTTTTCTTTTCTTTCTTTCCCTGTGCCATTTCCAGTCCCTTCTCAATCTGGATAGTCCCCAATTTCCTACCCTGCATGTAAAAGGACTATAGAGAGATGCACAAATCATCCTAATGAAAAATGTTCTCTTAGGACAAAAATTAATTGGATGCAGTCTTACATAAGAGTGTGTGTGTGTGTGTGTGTGTGTGTGTGTGTGTATGATGAATTTATTAAAAGTCACTCATATATAATATTGATTGTTTTTGCTGCCAATGATAAACAGCATTTAATCTGCAAGAAGCAAATAGTTATAATGAATTGACATATTATAAAATGAGACATAATGATTCTTTCCAAACGTAAGTAAAGTCTCACTTGTTTTGCCCTATTTAGTTCTTGTACATGATTAAACATTCACATAAAGAATTCCATGAGGATCAGAGACATGAAAATTATTAATTCATCTACAATCATGCAATGTACTGCTCATTGTATTATTTTGCTCATGATGAAGAGCTGCAATTACCCCATATTGAATTTTGCAGAATTGTACATTTCTATTTCAAGCAGGGAAAAGATAATATTCTCATACTATGGCATAAAAACTGTTTTAAGATAATTCAGAGAAAATGGACTGCATCAAGATTATAACTAGGATGTTTGAATCTGAAGCCACAGTAAAGCCTAAGGATGTCTAATGCATGAGTTGTTACAATTGACAGAAAGAGAAAATAGAAATGTGCAACACTGACTACAATAATTGATGAAGCTGTTTATTCCTGGTATAAAAAGTATGTGCCTGGCATCCCATCTTTTTCTGTTTTACTTTAGGTTCTGGCTCCTTGAGTAAGGCTGGGCTAAGTTTCTCTCACTCCATGGGACTAGAACTGAGAAGAGGCTGGCACCTATCTGTGAAAGATGCTTGGTTATAACGTCTGAACATCCACCCATAGTAAATTTAGGATTTTGAGGATGGAGGCTGCTGTTGCAGAAGTTCCTTCCTCTAGGCCCCCAACCTTTTGGGCACCAGGACTAATTCCGTGGATAGAGGATTTCCCGTGGACTGTAGGGGGCATTGTTTAGCATGCTGCCTGCATCCTGTGGATGTGGCTTAGCTTGTTTGCATGCCGCAGCCTGATAGGGGACTCCTGTTCTAGATCAAATCAGTTTCTTCTTCTTCCAAAGCATAAAGATTTCAGACAAAGGTTGCACTGCAGGATTTCCATCATCTTGACCTCTGGGTCTTTGAGGTTTTCCCCGTCTTCATTTTTATAGGCCTAAAATGTGCTATAATGGGATTTTCAGCATGTCCTAGGCTTCTTGAGGTAAAGTATACAGTTTGGCAGCTTGTTTGTCACTCTTTGCTTCTCCTAATTGGCCTTAAGGATTTGGTTTCTGGGAAACATAGGCAGGATGGGAAGTTACTAGATATCAGAAAGGCTTTGCCACCAGTAGGGAAGCCCTGAGGTCTTCGAGACTTAAGATCTTAGAATTTCATGTTATAGGAAAGCAAGACTTTTTTCTGAAAACAATTAGCTTTTTGCTATTGCCTTTGATCCTTGGTAGGACACTTTAATCACTTGGAGATGCAGTTCCTGGAATTCCAATTTTTCCTTAATTGGAAAATTAAGTCTCCTCTCAGCTGGAGGGATGCTACCTAATGACATAAAAGGTAAATGAACATATTTATAAGAAAATTATATGAAGGGTGCTTAAGAGTAGCAGCTGTTTTCCAAGAAATACACCAATGATACTATGAGTTGGCATAGTATAATTATTATTTCATATTGATGGCATTATTACTACTATAACCTCACATGTTATATTACTGTTTCTCCAAATGATATATATTGGACAGTTCTCCCAATACAATTAATTATCCCTCCCGCTGACATAATCAAAGAAAAAATTATACTATGTCTACACTCGGGTGGGGGAAAGCTGATGTGAAATTTTACAATGAATTTGCTGAAACTCCTAAACAACAGAATCTGAGCTCTGTCTGAAAATCTGCAATTTAGTGCATCTCTATTCCTGAACCACTCTGCACCAGACCAGGAGAACTTGTCATATTCTTTCCTGTTACAGCGTTCCAACCAGTGGTGGGATTCAGCCAGTTCGCACCACTTCGGGAAAACCGGTTGTTAACTTTCTGAACAGTTTGGCACGCTGGTTGTTGGAAAATATCATTAGGGCAGAGAACTGGTTGTTAAATTACCTGAATCCCACCACTGGTTCCAATGTTGTGTCCTCCAGGTGTGTTGAATTTCAAATGCCATAAATCTTAGTTAGCTAGCATGGCCTTCGGGAGCTGAAATCCATTACATCTGGATAGCACTTGATTACAAAAGGCTACTCTAAAATGAAGATTCAATTCTCTTAGTGGTTTAGGATTAAAGCTAAAACCCATTCAAAATGCAATACTGATTTTCAAATACACAAAATGGACTAGTCTCATCCTGACTATGTACACTTTATAACCAAATCCTAACAGGATATTTTTTTTTTTACCCACAAGGTAAAGATGTCAACTTGGAGAAGGCTGATTTACATAATCAAAATTAAGTGGTATAAAGTTGCAGATTCTTCTAGAACCATTTCATTCCAAAAGTTAAAGTGTCCATTTGATGACAATTATCTTGTTAAGGAAAGGAAAGAATAAAATTGGAAGTGGTGGAAAATGTTTTTAACTTGTATGTTAGCTCACTTCAATTTAACTTCTTTCCACTGCATCTGTTAGTGTATTTTTATCTGTCTGACTGTTGTTTGTTCATTCTTAAGCATAGTTATTTTGAGGTCTACATCAGAAGCAGTTAAAATATATGTGTAAAAGAAAACCCTAAAAACCACCCACTCTACCTCTGCTGGTAATTACAGACTTCCTATATCATTAACAGGTTTGACAATCTGCTTTTTACAAAACTAAATTGGAGGATTATTTTTAGTGAGTTTTGGTCAGCTTTTTCACTGAAAAGTTGTCTTTGAAATGTTTGTTGTTCAGAGGATCATCTGCAAGGAAAGAGCTGTTATATGTCTTAGGACTTCTGTTCAAGGGACGAGGAGAATGCAGGTTCACAAAGATCCATACTCCATATCCATAGACCAGGGGTGTCAAACGCACGTTGTCACATGACCCTCCATTAAACTGGGCATGGGTGTGGCCAGTGCGTGATGCATCTGGCCTGTGGGCCAGCAGTTTGACAGCCCTGCCATAGACTATCTATATAAAACCACTACAGGTAGGCCTTAACTTAAGACCATACATTTAGTGACTGTTCAAAGTTACAAGGGTGCTGAAAAACTGACTTAAGATCGGCCCTTGCGCTTACAAGTGCAGTGCTCCCTCCTCACGTGATTGGGTGCTTGACAATGAGCATTTATTTATGATGGCAGCAGTGTCCTGAGATCATCTGATTATCTTTTGTGACCTTCCCAGCCAGCTTCTGATAAGCAAAGTTAATGGGGAAAGCCAGATTCACTTAACAACCACAGCAAAGGTCGTGAAATCAGGTGCAGTCACATGATGACTCACTTAACAACTGCTAAGAGATGGAAATTCAAATCCCAATTATCATAATAAGTTGAGGACATCATCTATCTCCAGTCTACAACACAGTCCTTTCAACAGTTCCAAGAAGGCTCCACACCCATTTGCACTACTCAGGTTGACCCTGATGACACAGATAAACCTCCAGGTGGCCTCAACGATTCTCTAAAATAATGCAAATGATGAGGTATCTGCAAGGAGTATAAATCCTTCCATTCCCCAGCATCCAGTCAGAGCTGAAAAAGCTTCTTGAATGAGAAGCAAAACAACTTCAAAGAAAAGTTGCCTCTTGAAAAAACACCTTTGGGACAACCATGACCTGGATGACTGAGAATCTCCATAGACATCTGGTATTTATGTTATTTAAGTTGTGATAGCAATACTGATAAATAATCAGGATCTCTGTTGATTCTTTGATAGATTCTTGTCTATTCTTTAGACAAGAAAGCAATTGGAAATGATATTGTAGTGACAGGTATTCCTCGACATACGACTCCAATTGGGACAGAAATTTTTATCATAAATCATAGTTGTTACAAGTCAAGGCACTTGACTGGACCCTATTTTATGACTCTGTTTATGGTGGTCATTAAGTGAATCAGTTGCAGCAATTGCAATTTGCTGTCATATGACCATAGAATGCTGCAACCAGTCGTAAATACAAGTTAATCGCCAAGTGTCCAAAATGCAGACATGTGACTGTGGACGGGGCACACAGTTTTACAATGGCTATATGTGTGTTTTATAGGTTGTTAAACATCAGGTCATAAGTCAAGGATTGAAAATGTCTGAAAAAGATATGCTTCCCCAAATACTATATTTTTCTATTCATTACTGAAGATCTCCAAAAGTAAATGAAATATTCCTTTTGAGTAGCTGAAAGCTACTGAAAGATATAATTATGCAGTTATTCTTTTCTAAAATTAAACCAAAATGTTCTTACTCACCCAACAGAAAGGAAAGGTTCTTTTGATTCAAGTCTGTTAAATAAAATAACAAAAATAGTTACATTTGCTGAAAAAATAATGCATGGCACAAGGTTTACATTGTATGCTGTAGCTACACAAGATAAAGACCTTATATTTTCCAGGATTCAAGGTCTCACAAAGGCTCAGTACCCCAACAATTCAAGCTAACATTCTGCAATGCATGAGTGCCTTTCCTCATTCATTCTGCATTTCAGAACCATGATTTTGAAAGGACCAGCTTGTGTCTGGTTCCCTCACAAGAGATAAATCATTACCATTGCTAGATCTGCCACTTCCCAGATCAGCTTACTGAATCAGCAGATAGGTCTTCTCCAACACACTCTGCTAGCCCTTGCTTGTCTATGGTGCCATCTTAGCTGCAGCTTGTGAAATCCATCCTTCCATCCTTCCTTCCTTCCTTCCTTCCTTCCTTCCTTCCTTCCTTCCTTCCTTCCTTCCCTCCCTCCCTCCCTCCCTCCCTCCCTGAAAGACATTGGTTTTTTCCACAGAATGACAATTTAATCCCTATCTTCTTGCTAGCAGATAATAACCAGCAGATAAAAAGGTACAAATAAAAAATAAAATAAAATAAAAAAGGAGCCTGGGTGGCATAGGAGGCTAATGCCTCCTAAGGCAGCATTTAACATCCAGCTGCTTGCAATTACTGCGAGTTCAGTTCTCACCAGGCTCAAGGTCGACTCAGCCTTCCATCCTTTCTAAGATGGGTAAATTGAGGACCCAGTTTGTGGGGGCAATAAACTGACTTTGTATAAATATACAAAAGTATGAAGGCTATTGCTTAACGCATTGTAAGCCGCCCTGAGTCTCCGGAGAAGGGCGGCATATAAATCAAATTTAAAAAAAGAAAAGAAAAACCTTTTCTGTTGACTTGTTCTCTATGACCAAGAAAATCCAGGATCTTGTCATTAATTTCAAAGATACTTTGAAACAGTCCAATATTCTAATTTATCTCTTTGGGTTATTGTGAGGGTCAAAGAGGTTGGAGAGATCTTGAACTCTTTGGTGGAAAACGAAATATAAATACATAGCTGTTCCAGAAGATAATCAAACCAATGATAGGTAATGAATTTAAATCGTAAGATTTCACTAGGTTGCTAATAAATGCAACTGGGTATGTGTTTCCCTGGGAAAAAAAGAAGAGATACTTTATGTATGGTGGCCTGTGGATAAAACACTAATTAAAAACAATTTAAAATCCATTCTGATGAACTGAGATTCAATTTGCTCAAAATATGGCTGCCCTCAGTTTGACCCTCTTTCAGTGTAAATGGTTTCAAGAGATTTGTGGTGATACAGTAAATTATTTAAAAAAAATCTTAGGCAAGAGACGAACACAATTATCTATTGGCCTTTCATTTAAATTGATCTTTAAATTAGTAACTTGGTGCTATGAAGCTAAAATCAAAATGAAGTCAAATTGGTATTTGAAAGATTATATACTCTTAGGATATTTATGCATGTAGTATCCATGGTAATTCAGCAACTCAACTTTATCAGAATTCTTCATAAACACCAAAACTATATAAGTTTCATGCTATTGGTACCCATCCCCTAAATCTAGACCAGTGTTTCTCAACCTCAGCAACTTTAAACTCTGTCAACTTCAACTCCCAGAATTCCCCAGTAAGCATTACAATTGGATTGAGAAACTGCACTAAATCATTAATTGCTAGAGCCTGCTTCAGGTTTCTTTTGCTGTTTCTTTTGGAACCTGATCTATAATTGCTTCTGGCCTCGAAACACATTTGCCTCTCCTTTTCTGGAGGAGAGAAACATGTTCATTTGCTGTTTTAGCTTGGCTCGATTCAGATCTGACCTCTGACTTTTTCAATTAACCATCTTCAGACCTGATCTTGCAGGGCTCTGGTAGCATCTCAGGGTGCAGCCCAGCAGAATTGGGCAGAATTGGGTGAGCTGGAATTTAACCATCAGTCTCTTTCCCTGTTTTGTTCTACTCTCCTTTATCTATGTAATGGATCATCTTTATCAATCAATCCTCTGCCATACTTTCCGTTTGGAACAATAATAACTGATTTAATAGACATGTCAATAATAATTATAAGCATAATTATTATAAGCATAATATAAGCATAATAAGCATGATTATAAGGCCAGCATCCCTGTAGTTATTTAGGGCATATGAGAAGACTATATTGAAAAAATATATATCAGGAGAATTATACAAATACCTTATTTTATTTTTCCCCCTCCACTGGATGAATTAGTTTGTCTTAATTATCAGTGCCAAATCCAATCTGTAAATCAGATGGAAATGGATCCAGATATTCAATGTGTCTGGGATGACATGGTGAGCATCTGCTGAAGCAGCTTCATTATTGTTTTATTGCAAAAGATGGAAGGGTTTATTTAGAATACAAACTCATGTGAGAGTTGATGAAATGATCTGATGCTAGGATGTTTATTGTGTTATAAGCTAACAGATGCACTCCTGAAAGTTTAATAGAATAGCTGCCCAGAAGACTCTTTTGAAATACCCCTGATCACAGAGGCCCATTGGTCAGCAGAGGTCTTCTTTGTATATTGTTCTAAACAGTGGAACTTTTTTTAATGTAAAATTGCATTGAAATAAATTGTTTCTGAGACTCAGTAACCCTGGGAGCTTTAAGCAAATAGTACCTGTAACATTCACTAAAAACTTCAAAAACACTTCATAGATTCTTTAATCAATCAGACAGCTTACCTGTAGAGAGCAGAAAGTGGTCGCTTGGTTCCCAGTTTAGGTCTGTATGGTTTTGGCTCTCCTGCCATGTTAATGTCTGAAAATAAGCATGGTGAATTAAAATGCAGTATTGAGAGAGAGAGACAGGGAGATCATATGTAATAATGTATAACATTGGAGGGAGTATTATAGGAACAAGTTGGCTATTTGTCTGCAGATTATTGCATCAGTCTTTCACACTCTATATTCGGATTTATGCATAGATCAGACCTTAAGATTTATTTCTTCAGGTCTAAAAAACAACATGGTTTTTGGTTTCCAGGAGAAAGTGATGCTGTAGATATTTCATCTGACTGCCAACATTGTCAACTTTTTCAAAAGCACACACAAAATTCACTGCTAGAAACAGAAATATCTTTGATAAACATTCAGAAGAAGAAACCTATTAGATAAGGATCTCTATTTTTCACTTTATAAACAATGATATAAACTTTATATCATAAAATTGTACCTGTCAATAATTTTGACCTAAATTGTGTGATTATTATCTTACTTCCTTTTAATAGTTCAGTTCAGGCACATATTTTTGGCAAAGAGAAAATATTACCCTCAAATGGAGGAAAGATAAAGAACCACATACAGGAGAATAAGCACTGTCCACTTGCTTATAAAACATCACAGCATAATAAATCACCCACAATAATTTTCTTACAAGCAGGAACTTTTAAAGGGAGTTCCCAAAATTAACAAATGGAAGATTATAATATATATTTTTCTGATATTATTCTAACCATAAATTTATATAATTATTAAAAAAAAAAAGGGAGGGAATAAAGATAAAGAGATGGTGCTTAATTTCCTTCTATGTCACTTTGAATAATGAGGTGGACAGCATAAAAACAAACAAACAAACAAACAAATAATATAAAATTCATTTCGAGCTAATATTTGTTGAGTTTGTGGTTGCATTCTCAGATTCCTTTAGAACTTGGGGCAGTATATGATTTCACATGAATCTAGTTAATAAGTTATAATAACTATATACATTACCATGTGAAGAGTTTAAATTAGTTGAGGGTATATTTACTAACTGAATTCATTTAAGGTTTTTTTTTTTTTTAAATGGCTACAAATGGAATTTTACATTGAATAACTCTATTCTCTTATTCTGTTCAATAAGAACTTGTTCATCCATGCAGAAGTACCCAGATTAGTGGGTGTTTCTCTACTAGCTGGTGATATGAAGAAAGAGACAAAGGCATTACTAGACGAACAAAACAATTATTTTCTTGGCTATTATGAATGTATTCATAATACATTCCTATGCAGCAGCAATAACTTGGAAAAGATTTAAGTAGCAGATTTAAATCAGCACGGTTTAGGTCAGGTCAGGAATAGATAGATAGCATCTTAACTCGATAGCGGATAAGATCTTTCAATCTCATTTTCTGCAGTTTCTAGGCGTTAGAAGACTGAGACTTCATTTATATCATCTGACAAACATATGAATCTGAGTCTTTATTCAGCTTTCTGTATAGATTTATTCTTTGTGTATAAGAACTATAATGTTTTGATTCTCATTACAAATCACTGGAAAACATTGGCGGACAGTAAAAGATTGCTATATTTAAATTTATTCTTGCATTCACTGTTCTAAAAGAAAACATTTCATTTGAATTTTCTCTTTCTGAACTCCTTCATTTTTCATTTATCTAATTTTGATTCTTTACATTTCTATTGTTAATATATACAACTACTTTGCATATTAGTTATTGTTATCCCTGATATTAGAGGCTTAGTTTCATTCTGTTAGATTGGACCAATGTCCTAATTTGCAGTACATAAGATATTGCTTTATGTTATTGTCTACTGATTGACATCCTCAGTCGCCAATTTGTTTGGTTTGTCTTTGATATGCCCTGTTTATATTGTTTTTTATTTGATTGCAAAATGCACAGTCATTTGTGAGTTGGGTGGGCATACAAGTGAATAAATTAATAATGTAGAACTTTGTATTTTGTATGTTCCATGTATATTCTGATATGTGGATTGAAGAATTGGATGTAAGAAAAATGTAGGTATGATTTCTAAATAGAGAACTAACATTTGACTTCTAAAAGACATTTTGCCTTATCAAAATATGCTTTTTAAAAATTATGTGGGGGATTTGTTTAAAGCCACACAGTAATGAGATTTTTGCAGGGTAAATTTAATTAGCTATATGATACCCTGCATTTTTAACAGGTTAACAAAAGATTAGATCTTCTTCTCAGATATATCTGTGAGGCTTTTAAAGCTATGTCTTTTAAAAAAATAAAAAAAAAATAATAATTCTCTCAATATTACAAGAAATGATAGCAGAATGTTTTTACCTATGCCAAGACATATATATGGAGTTTGTGTACTATAATTACAATGGAAATTTCATCCAGTGACCTTTTATTATAATAGGGCCCTTCCACAGGTTTTTAATATGGAAGCTTTAAGGTCACTTATTCCCAGTATACAAACTTACGACTCAGTAATATGTTGGAAACATGCAATATTTATGAAATTCTAAGGAAAACTACTTTAGACATAGCATTAATCTCTGTATTTTTTTTCTCACATCAATCATTGTTTTCTAGTAAATATTTGATTATATTTTTATATTCTTAGGTATTAAGGATTTACATTAAGGATTTTCCAGAATTCACAGGTCTTCTGAAAAACATAAAATCTTCATTCCCCCCGCTCCACTTTTGATGGCTCAATATGAAGCAAACTGTTAATAGATTTCAACATATCTTTGATTTTATTCCTGAATTAGTCAAATAAAATTTAACAATTTTTTCAGAGTTTCGATGTCTACCATCATAACACTGAACTCACCAGATGAGCGATTGAAAAACACTGACATTGAGAACATAACACATTTTATAAAATATAGTGAGGATGAAAAACTATAAGCCTGGGAATTGTTTTTAGAGTTGTTTAAAATTTAAACTATTTCACCCACACTAGTATCACCCTTTTGAAGTGTAGAAGGCCAACAAGACCTATGGTAACTCTGCAAATAATATGGAACACATAGGTGATGCCTGGAGAATTTTGCTCAGTGACAATGCCTTCTTTTTTGGGTCTTCCTTTCAACTTTCATAAAATTTGGGCATATGGCACAACAAAGCTTCACTCATGTTGATTTCTTGAGACCTCTCATCTTTGTTCTGTAATGTATTTAACTCCTATTTTTTTCCCCACAATGTTGACTCCATTCAGTTCTTTGTCCTGCTGTCCAGTTTTAGCAATGCTACCTACACCTGAGTTTGGAATAACTTAAGTGTTGGCCTACCACTGTGGTGTTAAATTCTTTCTAAGAAGGGAGTCTTCTGCAGTTTAGATCGTGGACTGGAGTATATGTTTCTGCATGATATGAAATAAAACAATGTATGTAATCCTTTTATCCCCAAAATATTTAAAAATATCTGGTTTTTAACTGGTTTTTAACAAAGTACCTGGTTAATTGTGCTGATATTTTTCTGGATTTTTATTATCTCTATTTAAATGAATACTATTGGACTATTTGGTCAAATATTTATGTATTATTTCTCTAATTATCAATAACCTTTCAAATATCAGAAAAAACATTAAAATATATTCCAGTAACAACAACAAAAAATTAAACAAACAATGCAAACATCAAGTAATTCCTCATTTAAAGATATGACTGGTGCAATACACATACAAAACATCTAATCTTACATAAAATTATGGCCCAGCATTGTGGGCATTCTTTTTAACATATATAGACGTTCTCACCATACTGAAACTAACTTTAACTAATACTAACTGACTTACTGTAGATTGCCTGCTTTTGAGACCTTCTACTTTCAATTTTTGCACCATGTAATTTAACTTGAATTAAAGATGTACATATTTTTGGCAAAAAGATACTTGTTTTTGAAATACTAAATAATAAAATATATCAGATTATCTTCCACAATATTTCTGATATCTATATAACAGAACTGCATGAATTTTCTACTGTAACCATAAGAGCTTAAATTCAAATGGTTATTACAATTTGATCCAACAGGTTCCAATTTAAAAATTTAGAAAATAGAAAAGTTTATCAATATATTCAGTTATAAACTTGTAGTAGCTAATAATCATTTTATGAATTGTAAGCCATTGGTTTATATATTGCATTTAAATCTTTTTACTGTCTCAATATACAGTAAATGGCTGACAATACTGGAAGACCAGATGGTCTGAACTCTTTTTACTATTTATTGCAATATCCAAGAAAAGGTTTGCACAAAATACATCTAAATTATCCCAGTATTTCAAGCTGTGATCCATAGTTTCAACTGCAAATTTAGCTTCTGGGAATTCTCTACTGAAATATTAAAGAAAAGTCATTTCCCATAACTGACTATATATACCAGACAGGAAGATGCAAACAGCAGCTCAAGTAATAGAGGCACTGAGGGCCAGGAATTCATTGAGCATATATTTAGCTCAAAAATATTATTTTCATCACCAGAATTACCCTTTCACATGGAAAATTTATGCCTGCTTTTCCCCATTAGAGAAAGACACGATGGGTATAATATAGTTGCTTTAAGAAGTGACTAAAAAGTGACTAAGTCTTAGTGATCTACAGCAACTCATAGTAATACTCACAAAATTCTCTCCAAATTCTGATCATCCTTGCCAAACATCTGTGTCACCTCAACCTAGTTATTAAATATTATCTGTGCTTAACTGGTGAAATAATACATTATGCAAGGAAATGGAAAAGAATGAAGACTTTTTCTGAAATACATGTTGTAATTCTCATTACTAATTTCTTTATGGATAGTTCCCTTTTTGTAAATATAATTGAAGCAGTATATCTAGTGGAGAGACTGGCTTATATTCTCCCAGATATATTCTGTGATAATGTTCTGCTTATAGGGCAGGATGGGAGAGTCACAAAAAAAGTGGTTTATGTGCGAAGGAGGCAATCTTACCCAAGTCTTATAATGATACATCTCTGCCCAAAGTAATTTACAATCCTGTCAGTCTAAATCTTTGGGGCATTGTTTGAAGAATACAGCACTATTAATCCTAAAGTTACATTTATCTGTAGTTAGGGTAGCTTTACTCTTATTCTAAATTGTCAAGAGAACTTAGTAGCAGTTGACCGTTCCACTCCACAATCATGGATTTAAGTCCAATTATTGTTTTCTGCAAATGCTAAAGTTACCTTAACTCTCTAAAAAGCAATTCAGGAATAATTTCTGATGAAAAAAAAATCTCTGAGATATATTATTGTCTCTATTATTTAAGATTTCCAATCTGCTAATCTGTTAGTTCCAATTTCCTTGCTTGATAAGGTTACATATTCAAAAGTTTATGATTTATGTGCTATTATGAATTAATCAATCAACCTTCTGTCAGTTATACCATGTTATATAAACATATTTGTAACTTACTTTTAAACAATAAAAAGGAAACCTAGTAAATCATAGGGTCTGTTGGGCACAAGAATATCTTTGCTGATTTCTAAATACTGAATAGCCTGGGCCTTGAGAAGCTGCTGATGTACCAGTTACACCACTAATGAAAAAAGTACAGGTTTTTGTGCACTTCTAATATGTTTTTTGTGTGATCCCCCTCAATTTAAGGTTATTATGTTTTATTATCCATTTATGACAGAGGACATATATATTGTAATTGGTCCCTTTTTCACCATAACATCCTTTCTCCCCTCTATCCTCAGGAAGAAAATCTGAAGTAGGGAATCTGCCTAATGCAAATAAACTCTTCCTTTGATTTAGAATTCTTTATATCCTCCCTGGAGAAAAACTGGAGAAAAATCCAGTTGATAGGTGCACATTCCCATGGCTTGATAGGGTTCAAATGCATCCCAACAATTCTATAGCTTCTGTAACTAAATTTGGCTGGCACGAATCCATTATTAAAATTAATCATGTACATTTTCTATTTCCATCAATTAGCAACTACAACTCTTCCTCTTTCAGGTGCATAGGAAATGTTATTCAGATATAGGAAATTATTTAAAAGCATGCTGCAAAGAACAGCTTTAGCGTTTAGGGATTTAGATTCAAAGCTCAGCCATTTTTAGTCACACAGGTGTCAGTTTATTAAAGGCAATTGTTTTGGAAAAGCCAATTATCTTGAATGCTTTATATTTTAGCTCTCACTATCTATCTGCATACAGCTGCAATAATTCATACTTAGTTGAAATTTAAGGATGCTTTTTCTCTGATTACTGCCAGGATAGCTTTAAACCAGATTACATGGAATATTTGTCGATGAACTAAATACAATTTAATTTCTTCTGTTGAAGGAGGTAACAATTTCTGTTTGAGAAATCATAGCTACTGGATTAATTCAGTAATCCAAATTATCCTATTGCATTAACTCAGCTTCAAGGAAAAGCACATGGTCCTGGAAATAAAGCAGATGAAGTCTATTTTTCAGAAGAGAGAATGGGGCTATACAAAAAGGGGTCTCTATTCAAATTAAGATTCAGTTCCTGAAACGAGTATACTGATCAATATATAGATCTAATTAATTCCTGTAGTAGCAGTGATTTGAACCTAAATACACTGATTTTCAACACACACACTATGATTTTCAACCCAAGAATTATGCAAATATTTTTGGTTTTCTTACTCTTTCCAATTTATGAAGCTATTGATTTCATCGGAATCTATCTATTTATCTATGAAAAATGTACAGAAGACACAATGAAACATGACAATGAGAGTTCAAATGAACTTTGTAATGATAACCCTACAAATGTGTTGAACTTTAATTCCTAAAAAACTAATTGTGTATCAATAGTCTTGAGAGACTCACAATGTAATGTAGTGGTTAAGTTGTTGAATTAAGATTAAGGAATCAAATTCATCTTTACCCAGGGGAAAAAAAACACTTGGCTAATCACTTACTCTCAGTGCATCCTAGCTCACAGAGTGGAAACAAAATGAAGATCTGTATAAGCTGCTTTATGCACCATAGCTCTTGAGATATGGTGAGATATGGGTTACTGCTATAAAAATGACTAGTAGTTACCATTTTCTGTAAGTAAAAAGTTGATACTGAAACTCCTATTCCTAATGACTGGGTGCATTCATAGTTGTCTACTTTTGGATGGTTAAAATGTTTCCTGAAATAACTTTAAAACGTTATTCTGGAAAAAAATAACAATTATAATTAATGTAATACATAAAGCACAATGACAGCTTTTGGCATTTCTCATCTCTTGTAAATATCGTGGAAAATTTTATCCCTTTCCAATATTCAGGAATTCTCTTGTATATAGGTGAAACTTGAAAGTGTTGAATTCCAATTTGCATGAAAATCTGAAGTAGGGAATCTGCCTAATGAAAATAAACTCTTCCTTCGATTTAGAACTCTTCATATCCATCCTGGAAAAAAAATCCAGTTGATAGGTGCACATTCCCATGGCTTGATAGGGTTCAAATGCATCCCAACAATTCTATAGCTTCTGTAACTAAATTTGGTTGGCACTAATCCAACTGGAGTTGTCTTTTATGTGGATTGGGAAATAGGGCAGCGAATTGGGGAATAACTGCAGGAGATGTCAAATCATGTCAAATGCCAGTTTCCACCTCCTTCCTTAAAATCTAACCATAGCTGGCTATACTGCTTATCTCTTACTATCTGTTACTTTTTCTTCAAGAAAGATGACCACCAGAAATACAAAATACAGGAAACATGTAAGATGTCAGCAGCCAACTCTTTCATTTTGGAAAACTGCATTACAATCTTTGTTCTATTGTCCAGCATTTAAAAAAAAGCCATTTAGTATATTTTTATTTATAGGAATACTTGGATTATAGATGAATTTCTACTTTGGATTCTGAATGCTGAGTTTTCCATTTTAACTTCAATAGTGCACTTTGGTTTCTGATTGTTTTTATTGATTTTTTTTGTACATTTTTAGTCCCTAATTTTCAGCTGCAATAACAAACATATGTTGGGCTGATCTGGCAGAGTAAAAATTAGAATAGAAGCAATCAATAGTATTAAAACTCAATGGGTCTAGCATTCAAGCAATTTGCATAATGTCAGGATCTACTGTAAGTATTCCACATTATCTGGATTGCATCCGAGGTTATCTTTGACAAGTTCATTTTTAAAATGTTGTAGAATTGCATTTCCAATATAACAAAAGTAAAAAAAAATGAAGATAAAAATATAGGAAATAAGAAAAGAAGTGAATAAAGAAAAGAGAATTTTGATTTCTGCCCTTCTGTTGACTAATTGCCATCGTACTCTTTCACTTCCCTTTTTAACTCTTTCAAATCCCCAACTGACAAAGAAATTCAAATCTACAACATACTGTAAATTCTAATGTCCTTGGAGAATTTTTAAAATGGTTTATCAGCCTAGCCTTGGCTGAGTTCCAGGACAGAAGCTTCATTACCAGTTTCTTGGCACAGCTGTCTAGAGAAATTCTTCTAAACTTGGGCAACTCTTAAAATTAGCAGAAACGACCATGGTGACTGAGGAATTCTGGGAACCAAAATTCATCTATCAGGAACTTAGTCAGGATGAGTAAAACTGATCTGGAGGAAAAACCACACCAAAAGGGTTTACATGGATGACTGTAGTGAGATAAGGGTAACATATGTTTATTATAAACATGGGATTATTATCCCATGCCATACAATGTCCTGAAAGGGAAGCAAATAATTCCCCAAAAGTAAACTGTTTTATATGAAAATAAATAACAGATAGTCCCCTCCCGACTCCTCCATGGAATAGCACTATGCAAGCAAATTAACAAAGGAGATTGGCTACATCATTTTCACCTTTGGTGAAACACAAATTGTGACATTTAAAGAAAATTGGCAGAATGTTCTTAATGCTTAGGAGGAAAAAAATCATAAGATTTCAATGTTTTAGGCAAAAAAAAAGGCTTGGCAATCCATTATTTATTTATTATTAAAGTTAGGATTAACAAATGAATTCTTTAATGAAACTATACTATCCAAAACAATAAATGCAGAAGACCATTTCATAGAATGTGCAAATAATGGGAAGCATCTGGCCCAGTTTAATCTTAAGGACTAGGAAAGTATAGGAAAATTTGATCCTACATCCTACTTGCAAATCAACTTATGGAAATAAAAATTGATTGAGAACAAAATAACCGGCATGAAGCTGTAAGCCATTGCTCTTCCAAAGACGAAACTTGGATTTCTCAAAGTGACCACAACCAAATTTCAAATGAATTGTGGAAGAGAAAGGTTGACTACTTCAGTTACTTGAAGACAAGAAAAATCATAAGAAGAGGGAAAAGGGAAAAAGAGACAAGTGGACATAAACAGACTAGACTGCCACAATGAATACATACGCTGCCTGAAGATAGTTTGCAAACTCGGTTGATTAAGAATATGGCCGAAAGGTGATCAGCTGGAAAATTCTGGCACAAACACATTTTATCTTTCTCTCTCTCTTTCCCTACCCCCCCCTCTCGGTTTGGTATTTATATTTACCAACATCTGTCTGAGCACAAGTTTAGATAATGTTTTTGATAAAAATATAATCTCATGTTCATGAAGTGAAATGAGGAGATGTAAAGAAAAATATTCTATTCTACAAGGCTGTAAATCTTCCATAATTTGCTTGGAAGATCTTCCCTCAAATGTCCTCTAGCAATGCGTCTGAAACTGAGATGCCCACATTTTTCCCCCAGTAGGAGCCACATCTTTAAAATAGGCTGCAATCAGGCAGATCTATATAACAGCATACAGTGGTACCTTCCAGGTGTCATTAAGGATTCACTTTATAGGGGAGATAGGTGGCATGAAAATTTAATAAATATTTCAAAATATTTATATCCAAGAGACTATTGTGCTGTCTGCTTTTATCCACCATCATCATCTTCCTCGACCGTCTTCAGTGGGAAAACTATGCTACCTCCAATCTTTAACCAAAAAGGGTGGCTTTTTTGTATTTTTTTTTAAAGTAAGAAGACTAAGACAGAATGAACTAAATTTCCGAAGGTCATTTCAAATGACAAAGAATAGTCTGATCATAATTTTATCTTCCCCCATATTGTGGCAGGTGTACAAATAGGCTATATCTTACTATTTTCAGTGCTGTCACCTTTGAATTCTTACAATTTCTGTAAGAAAGGTACTGCCTTCCAGTAACCGTGAAAAATGCTAAGAATATCCACAGGGCAGACTATTTAAACAAAATCTACATTAATGAACATTTACCTTGCAAACTATGGGATCCAGACTTATTCATACTTACAATAGATCCCTTAATTAATTTGAAAGATGGCTACAAGATGAATTTTTACCAATGACAAATCCCCATTTAATTTTCTTTTCATGGGTATATTCCTGGAGTCTGCATTGCTTTTTCATGCCAAAGATAAATGCTTAAATGGTAATAATTTTATTGCTATTACTCCAACTATTTTATCTGTTAAATTTTCAGTATGCTGTTATGTTTGCTATTTTTATTGAATAAACCACAGTGAGATCATTTACATTGATGGGTGGCACTGAAAATTAAAAGATTGGCCTGACAAAATTATATCACCACATTTCAAATTTTCTTAATTAACTATTTTTCATTGAATTAAATTAATTATGTATTTTTAAAATGGTCTAATTTTCTGTTCTTTAAAGAAGCTACAGTACCTGTGCAAATCTCTTTAGCTTATCTACTCTAACAGATAGTGATACATTTCCCATCTTTCTTATTATGTTCTGTGAATAAAATGCACCTTTGAAAATATATATGGCAGACAAACAATACATTATTTTAAGTGCATCTTAAAATATGCAGAAAGTGTCTCAAAAAAATATTAAAACGTTAGAGTTAATAGTCATTTAAAAAAGAAACAGGAAGTTATCAGTCAACATAAAAAGATATTTAAGGAATCCCAGTGATTAGTAAAAGTTCCTAAATGCTTTCCATTCTCACAGGCACACACACTCATTGCCCAAGCATAGCTCTCTAGTTATTTTAGACTGTAGTTCCAATAAACATAGTTACAATGGCCACCATTGTCAAGTATTGCATGAATTGCAGTCCAAAATATCTCTGTGTATGAAGATTTATGATAAGAGCAAGAAATCAAGAATTTTGAGCTTGTATTGTGTGGGAATGTATTAGCAGGAATGTCAACCTGAAAGATGAAAGTTGGACCAGAAATTAAGAACATACTGATTATGATTACTAAGTTATTCAACTAAACTGATGCTAACATGTTGGTTTGCCATTCCAATACAAACCATGAAAGTAAATAACAATGAACTAATCAACAACAGTATAGAGAAGCTCAGCAATTGTGTATCTTGCTTATGTTCCCCATTTCTGAACATTTTTAGTAGGCTGCCTGATAACCCACATCTATATTCATAACATCTGCTTTCATTTTATCTTTCAGTTGTGTCCTGGACCTAAATCAGCAGGTCAGTTCCACAGAAGTTTTTTGCCCTCATTTTAATACCAGTTTAGGTTTCTAGCTCTAATTTTTTCTTGCGTGAAGCCTGACTATATGACTGATTTTAGTGTATAGCTTTTGTCAAATATACCCTGATAAAGTTTCTATATCTATATACCCATGTTTCTGCTAAGATTGATCTAACATTATGATTCAATGATGCCAAATGAGTCCTAAACGGCTTTCTTCCAATAGTCCCATAATTTTTTTCCAAAATAAGCTAGCCCTTAAGAGTGAACAAATGAAGAAAATAAAGCATTTGTACCAAATAAACATATATGTAAGTCAAAATTGTCTTTGCAGGGTTTTCATTCCATTCCACTTTCAGCATCTAGGTTCTCTTTGGGTGGTACAATAACATTTTAAGATATATACTGCAGAAAAAGCTTGGTATTATTCAGTGCAAAGACAGGGATCAGTGTGGCCAGTCTCAAAGTTTAAGCTACTGCTGGCAATGTGGAAAAGATTAATGGTCTTTAAAAGTGCATGATTTCCCCACAAGAGTCCTTTTGTTGTTGAATGGAGCAGAAAAATGCATTTTTTTAATGATCAGAAGCACTTTCTGCTACCAGGAAAAGCATTTATAACACTAAACGATTAAAAACTAGACAATTTTTAGACGGAAGATGCTCTATTGTTTTTCAGTCTAAAATTTCTGTTTACTTTTTAACCATTTACAAAACAATCCCACTTCAGTTACATCATTTCTGTAAGAGTCGATGAAGGGACATCCCGTTGAACTCAATGGCAAAACTTGATTTGATAACACAACTGACTTTAATTTTAGCAATATTAGTTTCAGATTTGAATCTGACTCAGATATGCAAAAGTAACTGGGTAGAGCTGGCTTTTTAGTTGTGGCATTATTTTCTTGAATCATAAAATCACAAACCAAGTCAAACTGATAATGAAATGAATTATTTACATCAATCTCTTTTTGAATGTTGAGTTCTTCCCCCCAACCCTTGTCTCAGTGTGTTTCCTTCAGAAGTAATGCATAAAAATGAAGACTTGAACTTCTACCATTTCTAGCTTTCTTAAGTCAATTTGCTTAACATAACAGATGGAAGAAAAAATCATCCCGCCTTTTTTAAAGGGCAAAACTCTACCAAATCATTATGTTCTGAATAATGAACACTGAACTAGTATGAACTTGCATTTGATCTCTAATTCCTTGTGGCTTTTATAAAGCAATCACTTGCTGATGGTTTCCATAGTAACAAGGGAGCGTATTTTTTATTATTATTATTACTCCTCTTAGGATTTCTCCTTCACCTAACCATATTGATAATATAGGGTCTAAGCTCTGAAAATTCTACTTATCTCAGTACAAAAGAAACTAAGGCATAGTTTTCAAATTAGGGAACATTTCCCTTCTGTTCATGTGCATTCTTTCTCTCTCTCTCTCTCTCCCTCCCCCCCCTCTTTCTCTCTCTCACATAAACACACACAAATCCAAGCTACTTACATCTTTGGTGTCTTCGCTTGCTCTTGTACATAGTCATTCTGAAAAAAAAGGCTGCTATTCAGGAAGCAATTCTCTCCAACACCGAGACAAAAGAGACACCCTGTGCTTTGCAGTGAGGCAGTTGCTCATTCAGATAAGGTAACCAGCATCTCTTACTGAATGCCAGGGTAATACCATTCTCCTCAAAGCTTGGGGAGATATTGCTGCTCTCCTACCTTGTATAGCAACTTGGGGTTAAAAGGAACCTTCTCCTACCCACCCGTTCCTGTAAATTTAGTGCTTCATTTGAAAACCCATGTAATGTAAAGAAACACATATTAAACTGAATTCCTTTTAATATTGCAACACTGGCCTCGCATAGGACGACTTCAGTGTTTTTTCTTGGAAGTCATGTTTGTAAAAGGAGAAATAATAGACTAAATAAACACACATCTAATTAATAGCTGATTTTTTTTTTCAAAGAAAGAGAAAAACATAATCTCTCAAAACAAAAACAACTGAGATTAACTACGTATTTGCCTTCGAAAGACTATTGTTTCACAACAGCATTCTTCTTGAATTCAAGAACTGATACTTCTTGAAATATCAGTAATACACAATGCTAATGTAAAATATCATTGCTCATATGAAATCAAAGCAAATAAAAGCCCACAGCTGTACGACTGAATATACAGAATCAGGAACATATGTTCATTAATTCCTATTCATTTCTGTACACTTCATTCCTGAAGTTAAAAATATTATTATTATATGGTTGGTGGCACTGTGAACCTTATGCTTATACCTTATGCTAAATCCTTATGCTTGGATTTGGTATTTTTAGCCACCTATTTTGGCCTTCCCAAGGACCTGGGATAGGCAAATATTGTTTGATAGTGTTAAAATTACCATCACAGGAGGTAAGCTGTTCCAAGTAAAGCTGCCTTTTGCAATTGACATTTGCAATACCAATAGTGTTCAGGTCATGTTCCAGATGTTTTGGGATTGCAGACAAGGCACCCATTACTATTGGTATTATCTTTGTTTTCTTTTGCAACAGACATTTTTTTTATTTGCAGGTCTTTATGTTTTGTGATTTTATCCAGTTCTTTCTCTTCTATTCTTCTGTCACATACATTTACTTTACTGTCCTTCAGATATTCTTCCAATGCCCTTTTTTTCTTCTTCAGCTACCTGGTTGGTATATTTTCAACAGTCCATGGCCACTATGTGCCTTAGTAAATAAAGTCTGTCAACATCACTGCATGAATTAAGGGCATGATTCATTTTCTGATTTTCCTAACCAGGGCTTTTAGAACTGCTTGGATTTAGTTCACTATTACAACTGTGTATCTAAGGACTAGAATTTCTCTGATTTAATTGTCTTTAAATTTCCCACACTGAATTTGGACTTTAAAGTCTTCTTCGCTCCCGTAATGTATCCATTACTAACCTTGACTTCAGTGTGCTTGATATTGTCAGCTTGAAGTTTGCCCAGGTATCTGTAGTGATTGTCCTTGATGTTATTTCTATAGAACATATTATTCCTTCAGTTTCACTATTTTTCTGCTGTTGATGGTAAGAGTGGCACATCTGTCTAGTTCAAATTCTACTGCAATATCTTGGCTATACACATGGATACTGTTGAGCAGTGATTCCATTTGAAAATGATGGTGTTTTTCCAGACAGTTTCAGATTGTCCATATATAGCTGGTATAGGTTGCAGATATTTTTGATATTTGATAGCCATCGCCTGAATTGTTCATTATTATTTTTTTTTATGAGGAATGAATGCAATGACAAACCGTAGGGTGATAGTGAGTCTCCTTGAAAGATTTCTCTCTTGATATTAACCTCTTCCAGTCTGTCATCATTGTCCTGCAATTCTGTTTTCTATTATGTCACTGGTCTTTGCACAAAGCTTCTAACATTTCTATTCTTATTTCTAGGCACTTGATTTTCCAATCATTTGCAAGGGAGTCAAATGCATTCTTGTAATCAATCAGAACTATATTCAAGCTGGTCTTCCTCATCTTGCAGTTTTCCAAATCAACTTATTAATTAGGGGCTGATTTTTTGGGGGGTCCTCTGCTGTTGGGCAGTTTCCTGGATGGAGTTTATTTTCAACTTGATGTTGTTGGACTGCCTCCGCCACCACACCCAGTTAGCAATTTGAAAATTGTTGGTGAGCAGGCAATGGCCTGTATTTGCCTGGGTCTACCCCTTTAGTTGGATCTTTCATTATCAAGTAGATATTGCTAAATGTTAACCAATCTTCAGTTTCACCCTCTTGCAATATGTTGTTAAATTACTTGGCAGGCACTAAATTCAAACCAGTCAGATGCTTCAACTCAAACCATGTAGTTCATCTATACATGCTGCTGGCCAAGTCTTGATCTTCCTTGGCCCTTTCTCCACCATTTCTGCTGTTATTAAAAGTACTTTCATTTCAGCTTCTTTTTTATTCTTATCTAGCTCAGTTATTCAAGCTGCATTCTTGTTGTACAGTACATCTTTGGTTTGTTCCATAGCTGTGTCAGGAACTGTTGACAAGCATTGTTTTTTCTTTGTCAAGTGGTTGGTTCATTGCAGTCTCTCCATCCATAGGTTGGTAGAAATTTACTTATTTGAATGAAATTGGAGATTCTACCTATAGTGTCCAATTTCAGCTAATCTTCAATGTATAGTTGTTATTTTTTTGCTTTATTATTTCCAATGCTTCCTTGAGCTCCCGTGTTTCTAGGTGATATTTCTTGATCAGGTATTCTTTGGTCTTCTTGTTCTTCAGCTTCAACTACATTAGTTATTTTGTTTCTTGAAGTGAGCTGGTACTTATATTTGACATTACAGTATTGGTATATTTAAATACTTGTGCTTTTGTGTAAAAAGCTTCATTGCAAACAATTTTATTTTGTTGTTTTTGCGGTCTTCTAGCTGCTCAATTATTTTTGGTTCAATTCATCTTATTTTTTTTAGTTTTAGAAGGCTTTGTTTTTTCTGAGGACAAGGTATCTGGTTTGGGAATGAAAATGATTCAATAACTATTCTAGCTTTTTCTACTGCTGACTCTCTCTGGTTTGCTTCTAAGGTCTGAACTACTTCTGACAAGACTTCAATTTCTTTGTCCTGGGAAGACCTTTGCAGTTATTCCAGTTCTGCTTCTTTCAATACTTTATTTTGTATTATAAATTGATGTTGATCTGCTATCCTCTGTTATTTCTGATTCTGGATGTTGTTGATCTCCGAACTGATCCATTCTTTTCAGGTATTCTTCTTGGACTTGATTTGAAATAATAATAAAAATATTTTTTGTTTTAGGATTCAGTATATTTGCAACAGGCAAACAACTTTTCTTCCAGTAGCCGTATAGCTGTTGGCCTTTGTTGCACAACCAACAGTCCCAAGTCCCATTGTTCAATTGTCATCAAATATCCAGGAACTCCAACACTTAGAACATTCCTTATTGATTTGGATGATGACCAATATGGTCATAAATTACATTCCATCATATTGTTTATGGAAGAGGCACTCTTCGCCTGACTTCTCTGATGAAATCTGTCCAGTATTGTTGATCCTCTGGCATAATTCCCATCCTCCTCAGAACACTACAAAATATCCTACAATATGTCCTACAAAAATATCAAAGCAGTGCCTCATTGGGGATTATTGTTGTTATTGTTATTAAAACCAGTTTGATATAGTGGTTATGTTTTCAGGCTAGAAACTAGGTGACTGTGAATTTTAGTCCTGCCTTAGCCACAAGCCCAACTAGTGAGCTTGGGACAATCACGTTCTCTCAGCCCTAGGAAGGAGGCAAAGGGAATGGCCTAGGTAGTGTCCAAGAAATAGACACAATTCAGCAGCAGAAAAAAAAGTTATGATGATTATTTATACTTTATACTTTAGCTTCTGTTATCAGCTAATTAATTGTGAAAGAGTCAATAGTTCATAAGTACTACTAGTGTACATTTTGTGCCTTTAGCTAGGTCTTCAGCTGATTACTTAAGTCTACAGTGGCAATTTTGTCTTTATAACTCCATTACTGTCATGAGGTTCCAGCAGCTAACAGTGACTGTATCTGACTGCCAGGAAAGTCTCTTTTTTACAAGAGAGTTGAGCATCTCAGCATCTTTTCACTTTGCTCTTGTTCACTTTTGTTTTTTTGTTAACGCTTATCTCCAACTAAATCAAAACTACTGGATCTACTACAAAGGGATACTATGTATTTGGTAGCTGAAGCAGTGTCTTCAACTTAACTGGAGAAAAATTCTCGAGAATTACAACAGCAATTTGGAGAAAACCATGTACATTTTATTGTACCCTGCAAACACAGTGAAGCAATTTTTTTTTTAAAGGCCACTTATTATTTTCCCCTTGATACTATGAAAGCAGAGGTGCTAATGTCAACAAAGACATTTCTTGTTGCTTGCATCAAAAACCAATACAGCAAGGACCAGCCTCAGAGGCTTTGATAGGATTGATGAGGACTTTTCAGCTAGCCATAATGATGCCAAAATGGGTCATCATGACACAAGCTCCATCCTTTTTAATATGCACTGTGATATTGTAGCAAGTACATAAGGAGTAGAATTTGCATTACAACTTATGTACCTTTTGCCACCCATATAAACTTGTTATTGCCCTGCAAGCTAGAATTAACAATTAAATTCTTTATTGCTTTCAAAACTGAGACTTTAGCCAGTTTGGGAAATTGACTTAACTTTTTTTTTATTCCTAACACTGACACACAAAATACAAAGCAAGAGCAGCTAAAGCAAAAAGGACGACTCCGGAGTAAGGCCAAGAGATGATTAGCTCCTCCCATAAGGCTTAAAAGACCAACAATGGCTCTTGGGCTCTTGGTTGGAAAACAACGTTGATAGATTTGTTTCTTGTCTTGCTGCATTTATTTCTTGTCGGTGTCTTCTGCTTCTGAACTTTTGCCAAGAAAGGCCTTCGGCAGTTTGCCACAGTAGACCAAGGTTGGTGATAAGGCTGTGAATTGTGTTATGAAGAATTTGTTTTGAATTAGTTTGGACTACGCTGAGAATGAGTTAATTTTCAGCTGTTCTAATAAAGTCTGTTTGTTTAGAACTTATTGCATCTGATAATACCTTCTAAGGCCTGGGTCACAATAGGCTCACTCTTAACAATTTGGAAAAAAAGTAGTTTTTATAAATATATGTTTAGGGATATTTATAAATTCTAAAGCCGCAGAATATGGTGTGTTTTTATAGGATGTTCTCCTTTTTGATGGCTTTAGAAAAATTAACAAATATTGTAAGAGGAGACAGGATTTGGTTTATAACATTTTCATAAGACTGACTACATATGTCTGAAGGGCATGAATATTTCTGAAATTTCTGAAATATCTAGCATCTTCATCTTTTTTTCCACAAGTGATTGTGCCCTACATGGTATAATCCCTGAGAGACAATTTGTTCAATTTTTCCTAGTTACCATTTCTAAATAAATTAATGGACTTCATACTTTTTCAGAACTCATTAAGTGAATCCATTCTTCTGACACTGAAAACTTGCAAAAAAAGATCACAAATCTATAACCAGTTGTAAATATGACTGTTCCCAAGCACCTTAAAAGGACCAGGGAGATGGGGCCGTTGTAACTTTGGGTCATAATTAGCTTTAAAAAGTCTATTACAACTTTAAACTGTTGTTAAACCATGGGTCATAATTGAGAACTACCTGTACTTTAACTACTGTTTTTGAATTTGAAATACCCTCTTAGCTACAATAGTTGCTTTAAAATCAGAACACTTTTAAACTAAAAAAATAGGGAAAAAATCAAAACATTTGTAAACTGAAAACAGTTGTTTTGCACAAGTCTTTGAAAGATGAAACCAGATTTAAAATGATTTGGAATATAGTGTCCTTACTTACCTGGAATTTCTCATATCTGCTAATTTACTCAATTTTCACCCAGCACTTTAAGTAGTATATAGCAGTATTGGCATTTAACAGAGTTTATGTTTATTTATTTATTTGATTTAATGTATGTTTCATCTTTTTATTCACTTGCATATATAAAGTTTTTTGGGTTTACTAACAGTAAACCCAAATTGGCCCAGTGAAAAAATCTTTTCTCCTCTTACTTCATTAATTTTTAAATTAATCCTTTAAAAGATATTTAAGCTTATAATGAAATCCCAGCCATTTAAACTGAATGTTGAGTTCATAATGAAACAGCAAGTAATTTCCAGGTTAATCAAATAAGAAAATGCTGATGCAAGATAAATTGGAATATATTGACTTTCACTGTCCTTCTTGAATATAATGGAGGTTGAACCTAGAATCTTCTATATGCTATTACTGTTATATCATCCCTTAATATAAAATGACTGTAATTACTAGATTATTAAAGTTAGATAAGGATCTACATAGATATTTTCTTTGAGAAGATTCAGATAATCACTTTTGTTGAATTTCTAAAAACCAATTAAAAAAAATTAGCATCGTATAAACACATCTATAAGTTTAGCATGTTCAAAGTAATAAACATAGATTACTCTTAGAAATTCTTACAATAAATTTAGGAAACAGTGTGGTCTTATTTTCCACATGCTGCAGAGTAACAGTTAAGCTAAGAGAAATTAATTTATATCATTGCATTTGACCTTCTAAACTGAATTGGAAGCTTAGCTGCAGACTATCTGGATCACAGCTTTATAGGTCAATGTTCATGCAAATATTCTATCAAACCTACTAGGACATTTGCAAATAGTCCTATCAGTAAAGGATGAAGTTCCCAGGCTATATAGAATTAATTAAGGTTGACTCAGCCTTCCATCCTTTCAAAGATAGGTGAAATGAGGACCCAGTTTGTGGGGGCAATAAGATGACTTTGTATAAATATACAAAAATATGAAGGCTATTGCTTAATGCATTGTAAGCCACCCTGAGTCTCCGGAAGAGGGTGGCATATAAATTAAAGCAAAAAAAAAAAAAAAAAGTGAACATATTGCAGCTGTCCAAGGCCATCAAGCAAACCAGCAGGTACTTTTTAATCTGGAAAAGTAGTGTTGGAAGAAATGTCCATCTGGGTTCAATTCCAAGTGGGGAGAAAGACACTGGAAACATGGAAGCTGTTTGGAAAGATGGTTTAATGGTGGGCAGGACCACATGGCTTGAGGCCCTGGGCAATCAAGTACATAGGTGTGTGTGAGAGAGATTTATACCCTCTCTTGGGCCCTGGCTTGGAGCTTCCTGTTCCTGTGTAAGAAATGTATTCTGATTGGTTGTCAGACTCCCATGGGGTCATGCAGGGGTAACTTTGTAGGTTGCCTTGAGTCCTAGGCTTGGTTGAATCTTGTGATGTAATGACATCACAACTATTATGGCTTAATGGTTTTGTCCTGGTTTGGATCTTGAGTGAGGGCTAATCCTATCAACCTGGAGCTGAAGGTCTTTTGTAGATAAAATGGTCCAGTTTTTTGTCTTGTAGATAGGTTGGCACCTGTCTTTCTGGGGCTATTAACAAAGGTGGGGGCTTCTTTCCAAGAGCATGTTTCTCCTTTTCTCATCCAGGGAGGTATAATATTCTGCCTTTTTAATATTTCCTAGAATATTTCATTTTTCTAGGAGAGGTGGGTGCTAACTTCCTACAGTAGAAAGAACTCTAAAGCTCAAACTCTGGAGTACAAATACTGAATATAAAGACTCTCATTTCCTAACACTATATCAGGTAATCAATGTTTGTGTTTGAGACTTCATTTTTGTTTGCAATAAACATTCTGATCTACCTAAGCCATGCCAAGTGGTGAATAAGGGTTTATGAATTTGGAGAGATCTGATTTGCTGTGGAATCCTGGTATGAAGCCTGACAGTTTGATTCTACCCTCCTATGTCCATTGCAATGGAAAGGCATCTTTGCCTATAGACTTCTACCAATTCACTAATCATTGACCCAAATTGCTAAAGTCTTGCTACAGTATCACACTCAAAGAGAAACCCTGTTAACACAATAAATTAGCTAGGCCAGCAGGTGGGACAGAATCCAAAACACCCGGTGTTTCTGAACGAATACTACTTGATAAATCCAATGGATATTCTACAGATGTATTGCCTCCCTCAATGTGAACCATATATCTTCCTGAGATCAGATGTCCCTCCTCCCCAATGACTGAAGGAAAGTAAGTTGTGCAGTTGCCCTACTGATTAAAGAAGTTGTAAAATGACAGATTCCCCTACTGATTCAGAACAGTCCCGATCCGGACAATTATGCTAACTGTGGCATGCCTGATAGCTAACTTCAAGAGTCTGGTGAAGCAAGTGATTGCCAACTGTGAAATCCATTGCCTACAAGAAGCTAAGTTACTGGTGTAGAAGTATATGACTGACTTTCAGCTATTAGCTCAGAATGGGGGCTGGAATGAAAGAGGCTTAATGACCATTTCAGAGGAGGAGTATCAGATGAAATATGAGATGAACTCATTTTTCAAGTCATCCCAGGGGCTATGACAGCATTGTTCCAGATCTGCTTAGAAATTGATGGAACATCTAAAGAACTGAAGCAAAGCATGGTCAGGAAGGAAAAATGCTGCTGTATTATTTCCCTCTTCTTCCTCTGATATTCTAACATAAATTTTGATCTAAGTTTGCTGATATATATATTTCAATGTATCCGTGTGAGGGTTTGCTTCATTATATATCTAAGCAGGAACAAAGTAAGAGATAACAATAAAAAGCAAATATATTTAAAAACATGCTACTGATTTGATTTAAACTTACTTTTCATCTTGTACTTTATTTAGTAACAAACTGAATTTCACTTCTTCATTGTGTCATGGTTCCTGTGTCTTTTCAGAATAATCCTTTAATAATGTGACTCTCAAAAAGACTCAAATATTGATAATTGAAAACTGAAACTAAAATATTATAACTCTGGAAGACTTTTAGAGTGCAAGCACTCTGTGCCTAGAAATTTAAATTCCCATATTGGTGAAAAATACTTTTGGATGTAAATGTTGTTTTACAACTCTGAATACATTAATGTTGAATTACATATTTTTCAAACAAAATGACTGCTGAAAAGTGCTACCATTTCCAAATAGCAAAAAGTGCTATTTGCCTATAATTCTTGCCTAATATGAAATTCAAGCTCAACTTTTCAATAATGGTAGTTGACCAGAAACAGTGATTTTATGTTCAAAAGAGGTAGAAAAAAAAGAACAAGTCACAATAGTATTTTAAAAATAGAAAAAGAAGTTTGGGGAGTGGAGGTAATAATTGAAGTGGGAGACATTGTATGGCATGTAGGAATACATTTTTTTCAGTGCTACGCATCAAGACTACTAAATCTGTTAACAATTAATTTATTAAATTTACAGTATATTTTGCCTTTCATCCAAGAGCTCAAGGTGGTATGCAGAGCCCTGCCTTCAATAATTTTCTCTCACAAGAACTTATGAGATAAAAATATGTACTTTTCATCAACTGAGGTTTCCTAGAGAGCCCATAATGCATATATACATGAGAAACTCCAAAACACCCTCTACTTAACAACCAAAGCGTGAAGGCCAATCAAATGTATCATTTTCAAGAGCCTGATTCTGACACTTAGAATTAATGATCAATTCTGCAGTTGGCTTCTAATTAGAAAAGTGAGCAATCTAGTTTGACATGAGTGATGGAGAAATTCTGAAGCAATTTTAAAGAGCTCAATAGGCTTCAACCTGAGCTCAGTATGCAAAACATTTTGATTTTCCCCTTGTTCCTGATTGGTTTGCTTCCTGGAAAATATTTCTTTAAATGGAGAGCCTGGTTCTATGTTCTTCTCTGATGCTATATTTTTCATACAAGATTCGTAAAGTCCATCTACATGGGCCTTCAAGGCTATAGTAATATCATCAGTTATTTCTTATACAGCATCTTTATGGACCAGCTGTTTAAAGGAGATCCAAACGTAGGCCATAGAAAGTGGTATTATGTATTTTGTTTAACAATGTTAAAATCCACTATGAAATAAGCAGTTTTTTCCTAATTGCTATAGCACATTTAATCAGATACTTCATTGTTCAGAGTAGATTATTAGGGTGTGAACACCTTGATATGCAAGTTGCATATAAAAAAATAACACTACATCTTTGCAGCCAGGAAGGGTATAACGTTAACAGGTGTTAAATCACTTTCCCCAATTTATTTAAGCTAACTGTACTTAGCAATTATAGCATGGGCCCATAAAATCATGGGCATGAAACCTTAAATAGGCTTCATGCATCAGGCAAAATGAACATATGTCAACAACAGTATGAAAATATAATGCTGCTTAAAACTCAAAAATAAAACAACCAGAACTCCTTTTCAGGACAATCGTTCATTTTATCATTCCACTATGTATCAAAGATAGTGATTTTCAAATTAAATAAATATTGAAATTAGTAAACACCGGAGATATCTTAAAATTAATAAAATTTTGTACTGTGTAAATAAAAAGATATGCTTTGCTTTGTTAGTATCAGAAGTCTAACTCAAGCATGACTTTTGAGACTACATGAATATCCAGGTCATTTTCTTGACATGACTTGCAAAATAATTTGTCACTGCTGTCCTTTAGGTTTCCCCTCCCCCCCCTTTTCTACTTCCCAAATTAGCCCTTAGGCTTTCCTGAAGGTTTACTATCCAAGTTCTAAACCTTCTGACACTTCTTGGATTTACTTAGATCAACCATGGTTGTCTATGTCATTTGTATGATATTCTTGAAAAGATGATGAAAACTCTGAGTTGAAAGAACACGTCTATAGTTAATAAATTAAGGTTGATTCATGAGTCTGACTTTAGACTCTGTGAGTCTAATATGGTAACACCAAAGTTGCAAGGAACTCTGGTCAAATGGTACCAGTATTGAAAGAGGAATTTGTTTTGCGACATTTATAACTGAATCCTAAAGTGGAAAAGAAGAGAAACAATTTAGGAAATCAGCTACTCAGTAAGATGGCAAAACTGCTAGCTAGGAACAAAGAAAATAAAGAGCTGCTTAATTTCTTTGGTCCAGTCTTCTTCAACAAGAAGGAATGAGTTTGACCAGGAAGTTATAAGAAACAGAATGAAAAGGACAATTGAAGCTTGAATTGATAGAAATACGGTTTGTTATCAAGTATGATACTATGACTGAGTATCTAAATCTCCAGGGTCACAAAGAATTACATCGTATGATACTGAATTTGTTTAGGTTTCATGTAATATCAGCAATCCAAAATTAAATATTCTGAGAAGCTATCTCATTAAAACTGCATTTCGAAATTTCCTATATAAATTTGGTTTCCAAGTGATTGTTAGAAGGAACATTTTTAAAAAATTATTCTTTTAGACCTCACCAGGAGTTTACAAATTTCATTTTCTGGTCTACCCTATTTTCTGTATAATTGCTTTCATGTACTTTGCCTACCTGCTTAGATTATATACTTTAGCAGTCATTTTAAATTAAATGTTTCTTAATTCATACCATACTTTCATTGGGAAAGGACTTTTCAATTATTTTAGAGATGCTTACTGTGATGTTTCTGTTTCAGAGATGACATTAATAAATAATAGTTTAGTAAATCTGATATTGCAGCAATCATTTTAAGCATGCAATACATTTGATGCCTAAATGTATGTAAAACACCAAGGTTCAGTATTTGGATATAATCCCAACAGGAAAGACCACTTCCGTATTGTTACCATATATCCATTTGATAACAAAGAGGAAAAAGGGGGCAAATCTTAATTTCTTGCATCTGTCATGGGGACAGAAATATGACAGGGCAGGGTTTGTGATGTCTCCATGCATGTGTCATTATTATACTTAATTATATTATTATCCTGGTTTTTCAGCTTTTAAACTGATAACATTTGATTTTCTTTCCTCTCTTCTGTTCTATTTTATTTAATCAAATTTATTTATTTTATTTAATCAATTTATTTATTTTATTTAATCAATTAAATAATCAAGTTTTATTTGCTTGATTTTAACCTAGCGTAATGTCCAAATCCAGTCACTCTACTCCTAATGATTTATAGTTGATATGATCAATATATGTAACCATTGCAGCTTACTCAACTGACAAATAATAATAATAATAATAAATAAATAAATAAATAATAAAATAATAATAAACAAATAATGATCTACTGTAATGAATGAACCCAGCTAGTGTGAGTGGGCTTAAGTCACCTAATATGTTTCCTTCAGAACTGAACTGAACTGAGCTTTCTAGTCCTTTCTAGTATATCACTTTTACACTAAATACAAAGAATTATATTTGAGAGGGGCACCCATGCCATGCCATGCCAATATTGCAGGAAGTTCTGTTATGTATTGATAACTATCCTAAATGATTATGGACAAAATCAAGAATGGGTTTTTAATCATGTATGTAACTTTTCTGCCATCTAGTGGGGATACTCCCTTATATTCAAATTTTTGAAAAAGTGTAGAGCATCTGTAAATGGATATAGTTTTGATTGGGGGGAGGAAGCTTTCATTTCTCCAGACTGCTTCTCATTTCAGCACAGAGCTGAAGAAACGTCTTGGATGAGAAGCGAAATGTCTTCAAAGAAAAACCAGAAAGTCCAGTTGCTTGTTGAAAAAGCACCTTTGGGACAACCACGACCTGGATGACTGAGACTCTCCATAGACATTCAGCACCAGATGTTAACACCAGTCACATTCAAACACATTTTAAATATGAGTTTTTTTGTCTTATCTACCCCTGAGGAATATTTGTAGAACTTTATTTTTTATTTTCTTCTGTTCAATCATGTACGATTCTGGGAAATTGTGTAGACAAGTTCCTCAAGTTTTCTTGGCAAAGTTTTTTTAGAAGTCGTTTGCCATTGTCTTCTTCCTGAAGTTTTCTAGGGCAAATTTCTTGACACATGATTATGGACACATGATTATTTAGGACACATTATTTGTAATTGTGATTTTTAGCTACAATGACATCTGAGATAAAAAAAATGAAATAAAAAATACACCAATGCTAAACTGATCTCTGAAAACAAAGAGCAGAAACAAGAACCATCAGTACATAACACCGATAATAAACACTGATTTGTTTTATTAGCAATGAAATACCACCTGTTGGTTATTAAATTAGTTATTAGTTTTCTTTGGTTTCATCCGCTCCCACAAAATTCCAATACTAGCTATGAAATATTTGCCTTTCTACATTAAGAATTCTAGTTTTTTTCTGTTTACTTCCCATACTATGAATTCCAGTGATTATAGAATCACTGGAATCCTTGGATTACATGGCTTAGGCCCGGGGTACTTGCAGGACCATCTTCTGCCATCCTCCCATCGTCCTGTGCGCTCTCACAGAGCGGGCCTCCTCAGGGTGCTGTCAAACAATGTCGGCTGGCAGCTCCCAGGGCGAGAGCGTTCTCTGTGGGAGCACCGACCCTCTGAAACAGTTTGCCCACCGGGCTTAGGACAGCCCCCGACCTCCTCTCCTTCCGCCGCGAACTGAAGACGTGGCTCTTTCATCGAATGGACTGAGCCGTTGAGGGGGGTTTTTACATTGTAATAATTTTAATTAATTTTAATTGGATTTTAATTTATATTTAATTCATATTGTTGAATTTTTATCTTGTAAGCCACCCTAAGTCCTTCGGGAGAAGGGTGGCATATAAATTGCAATAAAATAAATAAATAAACTAAATAAATTACATAATTTAACCTATTATTTTCTAGATTTAAGAGCTTTTTATTGAGTGCCTCCATGTCCTGCATTCCATTCCCAATCCTAGTCCTTGGCATCATGCTATTTTCTGGTCTTCTTTCTTGCCATGTGCTCAAAAGCCCAATTGGGCTTATTATCAGGGGATGTCTTATTTTGGGGGAAACAGGGTAGACACCCAGTTCCTGCAACCGTTCTTCATATGTTTTAGCTTCCAGTCCCCTAATCATCTTTGTTGCTCTTCTCTGCACTCTTTCTAGAGTCTCAACATCTTTTTTACATAGTGGCAACCAAAACTGAATGCAGTATTCCAAGTGTGGCCTTACCAAGGCATTATAAAGTGGTATTAACACTTCATGTGATCTTGATTTTATTCCTCTGTTTATGCAGCCTAGAACTGTGTTGGCTTTTTGGCAGTTGCTGCACACTGCTGGCTCATATTTAAATGTTGTCCACTAGGACTCCAAGATCCCTCTCACAGTTACTACACAATTATAGTTAGTTTACTAAGAACCTGAGCAGAACACTCAGATCCCCAGGCTTTGGTAGACAACCCAAGATTTAGGAAGACATACCACCATACTGGTGGGAAAGTGTATGTCTGTGTGTGTGTGTCTGCATGTCTCCCTGGCTTCCTCTTAGATATTTACAAACGCACATATATAGTCTTTATACTAGCTAGCTTATAAGGAAAAAGTGAGATTAGGAATCAGTTTCTCATAGAAAGATGTTCCTAAAGGACTTGAACAACCATACTGAGCCACTGAAACTGTAAATGTCAACATTACTATAACTAAATGTCATTGTTGATTTATGGATTATCCTCCATAAGCACAATTTTCTCTAAAATAGTGTTACTTGTGTGAAGAAACTGCCATCTAGCGGGCCAATGCAAATATTACATTAAAAGTCATCAAATTCAAAACAATTGAAATTTTACTAATAATGTTACAGCTTCTGTAACCACACCAAGGACACCTGCTTTTACTTTAGGCTTTTTAACAATTTAATCTCAGTTAAAGTTGTGGTTGGGCAGTAATTAAGCCATGTTATGGCTGCCGCTTGGTGGTAAAGTTCCCAATCTGGGAGTCCAAATCCTCCCTTACTTCTACTATCCTGTAAGAGTTTTATTCGGGCTTTCTTCCCTAACCAAATAAATTTTAAGATTGTTTTATTAAGTTCTATAAAATATTTTTCCCCCAGTTTCATTGGTACGGTTTGAAATAGAAATAAAATTTTAGGTAAAATATTCATTTTTATTGTCGCAATTCTTCCAATTAATGAATTTATAATTTTGCTCAATTTTCCAAATCCTTTTGTATTTGTCGTAATAATTTGATATAATTATCCTCCTTTATAGAAGAACATTTTGATGTCAGCCAAAGTCCGAGATATTTCAGTTTCTTTACTATTCCCAGTATCCAATAGTAAAAGTTTCTCTCCAGTTTCTCATTCTGATTGTGTATAAGATTTTTGGTTATTATCTTTGTTTTCTCCTTCTTTATTTTTAGTCCTGCTACATTGCCAAAATCCTCTATATCCTGCAATAATATGGTTCCTGTTTCTAATGGTTCTTCTATAAAAAAAGACCAGATCGTCTGCAAATGCCTGTGTTTCATATTCTTCTTTTTTAATTCTTAATCCTTTTATCTCCTGTTTCTGTCTAATTTGTATTAACAGCACTTCTAATGATAAAATAAATAGAAGAGGGGACAGTGGATATCCTTGTCTGACCCCTTTATTTATATTGACTTTCTCTGTTAATTCTCCATTTACTATTATTTTGGCAATTTGATTGGAATATATTGCTTTAATCATCCCTATGAATTTTTCTCCAAAGTTCATACTGATTAGTTGGGAAATGAGAAACTGCCAATTTAAATTGCCAAAAACTTTTTGTGAGTCTACGAATATCAACGCTATCTGTTTCTCGGGATGGACTTCATAGTATTCTAAAACATTCATAATCATTCTTGTGTTATTTCTTAATTGTCTTTTTGGGAGGAACCGGTTTTGGTCGGGTTGAATAATTTCGTTCAATATTTTTAAAAAATCTTTCTGCTATAATCATGACAAATATTTTATAATCAGCATTTAACAATGAAATTGTTCTGTAATTTTTAACCTTTTTGATATCAGTATCTTCTTTGGGTATTAGTGTTATGAATGCCTCAATCCATGAAGTTGGTAGTCTGTCTTGCTCTACACTTCATTGTACAATTCCAGCATTATTTCCTCCAGTGGCTATTGAAATTTTTTATATAATTCTGCCAGAATCCCATCTGGTCCTGGTGTTTTGTTATTTTTTTGCTTCTTAATTGCCTCCTTCATCTCCTTTAAGGTTATTTTATCATTTAACATTTTCCTAGTTTCCTCCGATATTTTCGGCAGGTCCCTCTTTTCTAAATATTTCTTAATGTTCTGGGATATCCTCTTGGCTGTATAATTTTTTAAAGAAATTTTGGATAATCCTTTTCCCCCCCTCTGATCAGTAATGAAAGTTCCCATTTTCATCTTGTAATTGTTGTATTAATTTTTTCGTTCTCTCTTTTTTCAGTTTATGTGACTTATGGCAGAACTACTAGTGGATATATTTAATTTATAAACATATTAAAAATGTTATAATCCCAAATTGTATTTAATGTAATAACTTTATTCCAATACTGAACTATTTTAGTGGCTGCTTTATAACTGCACTAAGTTATCTATATATATATAAAAGCCAAATACCAATCACTCATCATGAAATCTCCAGAACGGTAAAGCCTACAAACTTGAAATTTGGCATGTATGTTCCTCTTGGCTTCTAGGTGCTCGCTAAGAAAGGATTTTTCGAAATGACCATCAGATCATTAGTATTTCATATACAATATTATCTTCACATGCTCTGATGCTAAGGAGTTAGGAGTTACTCCCCCTCCCCACCTGAAGGGAACTCTGTCCCAATTGCCAATTTCCTTAAATTAACACACTCTGATGCTACCCCTTCCCTAAACCAGGTGTGGGCATGTTCAGCATGTGATTCATCCAGCCTGTGGGTTGGGACATTCTATTCCCCTCCCCCTCTGTTCCAACTGCCAGTTGCCTTATATTAACACGCTCAGATGCTACATTCTACATTAAGTTTCAGGCTTTAAATGTCAATTTATCACGCCCGATCACATAGTTTCGTAGCGAAGCATGGGTGTCCAGTTAGTAGTTTATACAAATCTGTATTTGTAAAAAAGTCATAGAAACCTGGTTCAAATGTAATTATAAATATGATTGCATTCACACATCAAATTAATGGTAAATTAATTGTTTGAAGATATATTTGATGTTCTTAACATTACTTTTCTCTGATCTTCTTTAGTTTTACAAGCAAAAGCCAGCTTCAGAAAGATGCAAGTTAGAGCTGAACAGGAAGGAGCAGGAGAGAGTAAGTAAGGTTATATTCCTGCTCACCTAACAGGACAGTCATTTAATTTGGTGGTTTTTTTTTTCTAAATAGAGATGGCTAGAATTTTGCTTATATAATACTGGAAATCCTGGAAACTAGGACAAATCTTTAATTGACCAACTGATCTCATTAAGAGAGGAATGCATTAAAATTTTTAAAATTAAAAATCCTATTTTTTCCAATTATATTGTAAAAATAAAAACTTACTTTTCAGTATGCTCTAAGTTAGATGTTTTTGGTTCCAGGCCAACAAAGTGCTGATAACAGTCAAAACAACCTGGATCCCAGTAAAATAGGTGGGATTTTGTTTGACAGAAAAAGTAATATGCAGTAGAGATATTCAAAGAGAAGAAAGAGAGAATGGAAAAAGGAACAAAATAATATCCTAATATTTTTTGTGTTAGAAGATTGCTTTATAGCAACAGTGAGCAAATCAGGGTTAATATACCATATCTGGCTCCCGAATGTTTTTGTGGTCCCCAAAGTCAGCTGAGATTGTGTTAACAAACCGGTTTTCTGATAGATTGTATTAAGATAGTTTTATTTTACTATACTTATTAAATGTATTTACACGAATAATTTATAATAGAAAACATTTAAAAATAATTTAAAGGGTTGGAGAAGAGTAAAATAAGACAAAATAGAACTATTCATTCGAGATTTATTCAGGGAAGGCTGGGTTAAAAGATATGTCTTCAACAGCTGCCTAAAATGACCTGTGCTTTTTGGCATATGCAGTAGGAATTGTGATTGGCAATTGTATCACAGCAATTAGCCAATGTGGTTTTTCAGATATTCTAAATTGTTTAGGCCCTTACATGTGGCAAGCACAGCCTTGAATCATACATGGTATTAATTGGGTAATTGATACAGTTGTTTTGGCCAAATTCAACACTTGCATGGCCAGATGCCTACGCAACAAGCTACCTCTTGCAATCTGGACCAGCTGCTGCTTCTGGATTCAACGCAAGCCGGATCTCCAGCATGGGTTTTCTCTTTGATGCTTGCTTGCTATCGGGTGCCATAGTAACAGGGAGGGGGGGTATGGCATTGGGGTTGGGGAAGTGAGCTGGTGTGAAGACAGGCCATGTGAATAAAAAGAGAGGTTTGCTCACACGAGTTACTGTGCTGCTGAACGGAATTGTTTACATCTTGTCAAGGCCAGCCGGCCAGGATCTCCAGATGGTCGAAAACACCTGAAGATGTGCCCCACATGACACTATATGGGACAGGGATTGGACATTCAGTCTGTGAATCTTTCAATATGTAACTTTCGTGCCTTTTGGCCGGGATCTTGCTTTTCTTTCACTACTATCATTTCAAACTCAGTAAAAGTATCTCTTCTCTAATTCAATGGAGTCGGGGGTTTTCTTTCTTGGGATCTGAATGGAGGCAGACCTAACATTATAGCTGTACAAACATTTTGCAACATCTAAGACACTGTAGACAACATATGAGGAGTTGTAGTTAGGCCGTCTCTATCCCAGAAATGGCATAATTGGTATATTAATTATGGTATAATATGAACTGGGGCTGCTAATTAGTGCTCTTGACCATAGAGTCACTTGTGTCTCCAATGATAGTGATGACTGTAGGAGCATCTTCAATCTCCTTTTTCTTTCTGAGAATCTGCAGTCCATTCAAAATGAGCAATCCCAATTCCAAAGGGTCTTCACCTAGGAAATATGTCACTTCCTAACTCTTCCTAAATTTGACAGGAGAAGTAATTATTAGTGTACAGACAGATGAGAAATGGATGACAAGAATAGTTCAAGATGCTTTGAATTCCTAACATATTTGGGGATTCCAAATACTGTGATTGCAACTTTTAGAACCAGGAGAATCTCTGTTAGCTACAGAATTACATCACATTCTTGAAAACGCCATCATAAAGTTGCAGCCTTTGAATAAATCTGAATGAATATTAAACACTTCCATGTAAAATATCCTGATGTGTATTTTAACAGCTTTAAGAATTTAAATTTAAATGTAAGATACGGTCCATTATCCATTTGGTAACCCAAAGGTACAGTATGCTTGTATTCATCTGCATGTCTTGAACACCATATTTAGCTTGAAAATTGAGCAAATGGAATCACGCTATTCATTTTTTGTATTTCTATTGATTTCCTCTGGAATACAGAATAATCAAACATTATTCTTGAAATAAAATTGCCTTACAATAGGTATACATTTTTGATTTAATATCCATTAATCAACTGTGACAAAAAGCTAGAGATATATCCTGGCTTATTATTTTGATTAGTTGATTGATATTAAGCCAAATTTTCTATGGTTTATGATAGAAATACGCAATACTGTACCTTCTGGGTGTTTTTGCTACAAGTCCACAATCTCTTTTTCTAGGAGCATAGAATGCTTTCTATCACCTTACTTTTCAATCAACTGACTGTCAAGCTTTTTCTTTGCAGATCAGAACATTTTCAGTCAGAAGCTCTGGATTGCATCCACCCATTATTTTATTTTCTAGAAAATAGACACTAAAGCAGACATTGGCTAGCTTGTGGTCTCTAAGTAACCTAATTTCCCCTGATAACTGTATTTATTTATTTAAGATAATTTATATGGCCATCCAATTCACTCTTAGTGACTCTGTGTGGCTTGCAAAGATAAAAATCCAATATAAAACAATAAAAAGCAATAACACACTATCCCCTGGTGACAACCACCAGATAAGCCATTTTATGGGCTCCATCTCACTCTGAGATCCTCAGTCTTGTTGGAAAAACCAGGCTTTCATGGCCTTGCAAACGAGTGTCATGGGGGCGGGGGGCAATCTTGTCTCTGTGGGGATGATGTTCCACAGGGAGGAAGACACCTCTTGGTCCTACTAATCAGGGGTGTGTCAAACTTGCGGTGTCATGTTGTCGTCGCATGATGTATGGCGATTTCTCCCTCTTTGCTAAACTGGGGGTGGGCATGGTCAGCGCATGATGCATCCGGCCCACGAGTTTGACACCTATGCGCTAGATGAACCTCCTTAGAAGGGACCCATAAAATTCCCTGCCTCCCTGCTCTGGTGGGTTGGGCAGGTGTGACTACAAAAGACAGCCTTTCAAATAACCTGGCTACAACCCACATAGGCCTAACCAGTACCTTAAATGGACCTGGAAACAAACAAAGAGCCAATGCAGCTCTTGCAAGGAGAGATGACACATGTATGCATCAAGCAGCCCACAAAACCATGTGGGCTGCTGCATTTTGAACACAAATTCATCTGAACCAACAATCTGTTTCAACAACTATATAATTGTGTTATATAAGAGACTCACACAGCAATAAAAAAACACTTCTCTGACCAACAGGTTTTATGTCACAAACTGTATTCTATTAAAGCAAAAAGAAGGTGAGGGGAAGTAACTGGAAATTATTTCCCACTGCCCACATTCATTTATAGGTCTACATAACTTTGCACTTTACTCTGCCTATAAGCTGGCAGCACATCAGTGACTACAGGGGATCTCAAAAATTTAAACAGAATCAGACATGGGTAGGATTAGGATGGGAGACCATCAGAAATTCCAAGGATGTAGTTTAGACTTGAAAATCATAAAAACATTGAGGAAGAAAGTATAGCAAACTGCTTATGTACTAGTTCCAAGAAAACTGCTGGGCTTTGCTTCTATGAGGGCTCCAGATGTATTGGTCACCACAATACAAAAAAGATATTGAAACCTAGAAACAGTGCAGAGAAGAGCAACAAAGATGATAAGCAGTCTGGATATAATGCCATATGATGAATGACTGAGGGAACTTTGTATGACTAGTCTAATAAAGAGAAGGACTACAAGTTTTAGAGACAAGAGGATCAATCTATTCTCCAAAGCACCAGAGGGCAGAATGAAAAGTAATGAGTAGAACATTAAAGAGAGATCCATCCTATAACTATGGAGAAATTTCCTGACAGTTAGAATAATTAATCAGCGGAAGGGCTTGCCTCTAGAAGTTGTGGATGCTCTATCACTGGAGGTTTTCAAGAATACATAGGATTCATAAAATCAAGATTTCATAACATAATTATTGGTATCATTATTACTAATATACTGTCTTCTAGAGTATTAAATAGTATTTTCTGACATAAGAAGGATGGTATAAAGTCTCCTGCCTGGATTAGGGGGTTGGACTAGAAGACTCCAAGATTTCTTCCAATTCTATTATTCTATGTTCTACATTTTAATGTTATTGATCCCACAGTTAAGTGAGGGCAACACCAATATCAATATTTCATGTATTTTATGGCACCATCAGCACCAAAGAACAGTCTCCTTCCTTCCTGTTTTGAAACATTTTAATGATACAAGGGACTTTTTTTGGAGAATGTTGTCCTGATTCTACTACGCTCTTAATTTTCTCTTTAACAATTCTTTAATTGTTGTTGTGCTGTTAATATATCAGTTATATTGTAAATGTTTTCCTGGTTTTACACTTTGTAGAGCCTTAGAAGTCTCTGGGGTGTGGTAGATAAAAATTTAGAAAATAAATGAGTAACTAAATAAACAAAGCCATTTCATGATTTTATCTTGCTTTATTTCTGAGCAAAAGAAGCCCCCAAAGCTGCAGATTTGCCCCAGTGCAGTGTTCTAGCTCATTATGATCATCCTTCCGCATTATTTAATCTACAATTTTTATCAAAGCCCTAGCATGTAATTCAACTTTTATACAGCAGCCATACTTTGATTTGACATTTTCACTTATAATTGGATCACTCTGTTGTGTATTTCAACAGGTAAATTCCATGAAATATATCCATTTATGTAAAATTTCCGGCTTCCTATTTCTGTATTTCTACGCTCTTAGGAAGCATAGACATTAAATATATGAAGAAGAACAGATATCTAATTCTGTTGTTTGTGAGTTTATCAAATTTATCCATGGCTGGAATGCGTCAGACCGTGTTGAAAGAAGTTACAGATCTTACTTCAAGATATGAATCACAGGTTGTAATTTTTGCCTTTTTCTTGTTACTTCAATATTTAGCTCTCTTGAGAATTTTAAAAAAATCTGTTGATAAGACTAATTTCTTGAAAGTAAATAGGACTTATTTATTTTTATTTATTTATTAATTGAATTTCTATACCGCCCTACTCCCGAAGGACTCAGGGCGGTGTACATCCATGAAATAAAACACATAAATATACAAAATTTAAAATCAAATAAAATAAATTAAATAAATTTGGCTGAATTTATATCCATAGTTTAAAATACCCATAATTTTAAAATACAATTAAAAATTTAAAATTTTCATTTAAAAGGGAGAAAATTTAGGCGAGGCCCGCTTGATGAAATAAAAGCGTCTTCAACTCGTGGCGGAAGGTGCGCAGATCCGGGATCCTCCGTATCTCTGGGGAGAGCTCATTCCAGATCGTCGGTGCCCCCACAGAGAAGGCTCTCCCCCTAGGGGCCGACTTCTATATCTTCCAAATTTCTTTCATTTTTGCCCAGTCCAATTATGATAACACAACTGGTCATAAGTTAGAAGTGAAAGAACATATAAAGAGATCAATAGCAGAGCACTTTCTTATGTCGGAAAATGCTATTTAATACTCTAGAAGACAGTATATTAATAATAATTATGAAATCTTGATTTTATGAATCCTATGCAAGCTCGCTTATAAATAAATTCCACTGAACTCATTGGACTTTTCTTCAAAGGAAAAAAGATTGATATAATTAACACTTCTATACAAAATATAAGGCAGTACATTTCTTATGCCACATGGTGGCACCAAAGGATTTTGTTGAAGGTTCTTTCAGATTTTACCAGTCACAGCATGTTTTGCTTTAAAACATAAAACCAAAATTACGGTTTAACACTCTTTTTTTCCCCCAGCAAGAAACAAATGGTATAGTTGACATCTCAGATCCTTTAAAACATATTCATCACAGAATGAACCAAATAATTGTGCTGAAAACATACATAATCAAGAGAGTTAAGAAGACATTACTATATTGGTGTAGTATAAGCTATCATTCATAAATGTTCTCCTTATTTAGATTATACATCCTGTGATTATATATATTATGAAAGAGATACCTATGAGGTTTTAGATCCAGAAACAGACAGGAATATTCCCACCTGTAAAATTTAAGTGAGAACTATTATTGAAATGAATTAAATTTGATTGCTCTTTAGTATGTTACATTCTAAAAAAAGAGATCATACTTTTTATTCAGCTGTGCATCTGAACTTTTAATATATTTTTTAATCTCCTTAATGTTATCTTAACATATGCATTATGCATGATTGACATTTCATATGTATCAGATCAAAGCCCAATCAGTTTTAATTTACCACTTCAACAGCCACTAAGCTGTCTGGAAGTTGGCATTTTAATGCCTCTACATTGAATTATAGTGAATGCATAAAGCAGATGAATTCTGAAACATTGTAACACTTTGAATTAAGTGCAGGAACAGCTAGTTTCTTAATCTTTGAATGGGAGGCTTATAAAGCTTATGTCCATGCTGACATTATTTCATCATATAAGAAGAAACTTATATATGACACAAATTTGAAAAAAAAGAAAGAAAATTCAAAGATGATTAGAAGATATCTTATTACCAGCCTACCAATACCAAAGACAGACAGTAAACTAAATCTGAGCTGAATAATATTACAATGATGCGATTTTGCATTGACATATTTATGGCAAAAGTACTGAGAAAATACTGAAATATCTAACCAGATCTTGGCAAAGTGAATGAAGGAAAAACAGACATAGGCATCAACTATAGTATAATAGTATACTATAGTTAAAAGTATAAAGTACTTGTGAGGTTATAAATGTTCAGTGTTTAAGTGTTTATTTTAATCTGAATAGCAAATCTGGAGATCTATTTTCTAGTTTAATGTCCTATCCACAACATCAATTAGTCTAATACTTAGCCTAGAATTATTCTGCCTAAATATATATATATATTATATATATAATAATGATATAATATTATATAATAAAATTATATATATATATATATATATATATATATATATATATATATATATATATATATATATATATTCTCTTGCCTTAGGAAACCAAGCGAATATAAAATTCCTTTTCTTAGCATCAAAAGACAACAAACCACTCAGCAAGGAAAAAAAACCAATCAAAGAAGCACACCACTTGAGAGGTACCCATCATAGTCCGACACTTCGTCAAACTTGATTAATGGTCTCTTTAGAGCAGTGTTTCTCAACCTTGGTAGCTTGAAGATGGGTGGACTTCAACTCCCAGAATCCCCCAGCCAGCGCTTTAAACACTGCTTTAGAGGATCTCATGAGAAACAAAACAATTCTACAGTAAACTGTGTTATACTCAGTAAGCATACTTTCAAGTATGTACTTAAAACATAGGTCAGAAGTATAGTAAACTTAAATAAAACTACAGTATATGGTGGTAATGATATCACATAGAAGTTCAAGTTTTATTTTTTTGAGATATTTGCTGTATGATGTGATTAATCTAGAGAGAAAGGGAGATACACAAAGATATACACACAGTGGGAGAGGGAGAGAAAAAAATGTGCAGAATTTTGCAAGACCAAGACAATTATTAAATTTCATCAGAGATTTATTATATCATAAAGGTTTGCCTATCCTGCTAAAGGGTTTTGCAGAAAGCAGGTAAGAACCAACTGCAGCCCAAAAGAAACAAAGGGAGTAAAGAAAAATACTTCCTTTTGTAAAAATATAGTTAAGGGTTTCAAGAAAAATCATCTGGTGAAGACTGAATGACTCTTGTTTCTAAGCTCACTCCTTATTACTGCTGGATCAATACCAAAGTGATTTGATAGGAATGGAAAGATCTATTTGTTCCTGAGAATACAGAACATTGTACAGTTCAGAAAATACAGAACACACAGAGCAACAAAAATGATTATGGGACTGGAGGCTAAAATATACAAAGAACGGATACAGGAATATGTCTAGTCTAATGAAAAGAAGGACGGGGAGGGGGCATGATAGCACTGCCCCAATATTTGAGGGGCTCCTACAAAGACGAGGGGTTCAAACTATTTTCCAAAGCACCAAAAAGCAAGATAAGCAACAAAGGTTGGAAACTAACAAAGGACAAAAGCACTAAGAACTAAGAGAAATTTCCTAACAATGAGAGCAATGAAATAGCTTGCCTTCAGAAATTTTGTGTGCTTCATCACTGAAGGCTTTCAAAAAGCGACTGGACAACTATTTGTCTGAAATTATATAGGGTCTCCTGCTCGAGGGGGTTGGACTAGAAGACTTCTGAGGTCCCTTCCAACTCTATTATTCTATATTCTATTTATTTATTTAGTGCATGACATATCATATATGGGCTAGCAATATATTAACATTTCACCTAGATTAGTAAAACACAAATTTACTATAGAACATTGTAACCTGGAAACTGAAGCTTTCATATCCTTGTTAAAGACTTGGGACAGCCAAATACTGTTTAGAATAACTTCTAACATCTTTATGTATATAATATTCATGTACTTCTCATACCAACTTGCATTAGGAAAAAACTAGCTCTTATAGCAAAGATGCTTTGGTTCCAGAAGATATTTAATATTCTAAAGTAGAGTGACACCCATATAAAATTTGCCTTATTTTGTTTATAATGTTTAAAAGTTTAATTCATTCCATCCCATTTTGTATCTATTAACAAATATTAAAAATAATTTATATATTCATTATTAGTCATTGTCCACACATACACAAACATAAATACATTGTTCCTTATATACATAAATTGTTACCAATGTCTTTCTATTGTGCCTTGAGCACTTATCCACAATACATTTATCAGTTGTACATTATATAATATTCATCAAAGTGCATTATGGTACGGTGACCCATATATATATAGAAGTGAGAACTGATATCTTATTTATTTTGCATACAAATTAACATCTATCAATTTCTTCCTATTTTATGTACTAACCTATTACCCCAATATGCTTTGAGGAGTAAGAAAGATGACATACTTCATATTTCAAGTTCTTCCCACTCAAAATCTCACTCTACCTATAATTGCACAGTCCTATTTTTGTGTTATATCATGCTAATTTCACCCTGCATCTGCTAATGAAAGCTGCAGCTAGCAGAGAAACATTTAACCAAATGCTGTGCATTTGCAGCTCAGATCACTACAAGACATCATCCTTTCAACCTGATATGCTATAAGATTCCACCCTTTCAATCTGATACAATACACTTATATACAGACATTTACCCAATCAGGCCATAAAAGATATATAGTAGATTGTCACAGAGGTAAAAGGTGCTGAACCATGTCTGATTAAGTATGATAAATCATGTTAATAGCCAAATGACCAGAACTCCAGTAACTGAACATGTGGTGAAGAGTTGGACTTCATCCAGGTTACTTGATTAGGACTCAACTGGCTTTAATCCCAGATTCTTCCCATAAATACCTGATGGACTGATCTCCAATTTACGCATACTGCCACTTATTTAGCACTGCAATACAAGCAATGTGAAGGATACATGCACATCTTGATGATGAACATATTTAATATATGGTATTAAATAAATGGACACTACAATTCATAAGTACTTTTCTTATACCTACAAGAGAAGTTCTTACATTAAGTGTTCTTGTTATTTAATAAGTGTGTGTGATGCCATTCTTGAAAAGTTATTGGAAATATCTGACTTCTAGATGAAGAAGATGGTGAACTAGAAGTCTCAGAAAGAGCAGAGACAAACCTCAATGAAAACCAACTAACAGATGCAAACTTGGTTCAATGGAACCCCTCCAGGTAAGTAGAGGGTAAGAGACTGCCTGCTTATATTCCAGACAGCTGCTCCTCACAATGAGACCACAGGATAGTGATCAGCTTCTGGCAGGAAAAGTAAAAGTAAAATCTGCAAAAAGACAAAGAAAAGTATGACACTTCAGACATTTAAAAGGATTTTTGAAGAGGTGGGGGAAAAACTTATAATCAATCCGATAGCAATAATCTCTGTATTTGTAAATGTATTTTTTGAAAAAAAAATTATAAAGAAGTAAAAGATGCGACAGACAAAATAGGAAAGAATATGAAAGAATATGAAAGGAGAGATAAATTTAGCTGATGGAGAAATATTGGAAAATAAATGTTATAAAATAGGAACGACAATCAAAATGGAAAAACAAATGACAAATCAAGAGGTGAAAAAGGACATGGGCAAGGATTTAAGTTTTTAATGTACAAAAGAAGATTTCTGAAACCTTGAAAATATTTTGAAATGAGAGACAGAAAGTTTGCATGGAGATTCAATCCTACAAAGGAACTTGGTGAACTAAAGATTGTTAGAAAAAAAGAGAAAGGAACTTAAAATAAATTACTTATTACAGGCTACCACTCAATATTTTGCAAAACACCAATTTAATTTTTTGTGTATCTTAAATTAAATTAAATAATATTTCATATCTTTCTGTCTCTTCGGATACATTTCAGTAACTCTTATTCAACAACTGCATACATTTTTAGGGCTATTTTATTTTACTGACATGAATGCAAGATGCAATCCCAATATGCACTGGGACTGGGAAAGGAATTGACTTGATAACTTTCAAATTGTTCACATATCAGAAATCTGCCAAGAAAGACAAACAATGGAATCGATGAAAATTAGGAGAGTCTGATAACATCTTTTTACTTAACACGTAACACTTTAACTACACTTAAGCTTCTTAATAAAATGTGTTAGTCTGAAAAGGTGAAATGAAATTTAAAACCAAACAGATTTATTCCTGACTCAACATCATTTGTGTTTCCAAGTATAGTGATTCTGTATGAACTTTTCTACATATTGTCAGTTTTTGATTAATAGGAACCATTGCAAAGCATAAATTTATATATCACTATTTTCAGCTATATAAATTCTACACTGTCAGTTCAACTGATATGCAAACTGTACTCAGGAACTGCCAAATAATATTTGGTCTCCCAGTTTATTAGCTGAAGGAAGCTTCCCACTCTTGAATGAAAGTAATAGCAATAGCATTTAGACTTATATCCCACTTCACAGTGCTTTACAGTCCTCTCTAAGTGGTTTACAGAGTCAGCATATTGCCCCCAACAATCTGGGCCCTCATTTTACTGACCTCGGAAGGATAGAAGGCTGAGTCAACCTTGAGCCTGGTGAGATTTGAACTGCCAAATTGCAGTCAGTCAGAAGTAGCCTGCAGTACTGCATTCTAACCACTGCTCTTTCATTCATAAACCATAAATGGAGTACATATATTCCTTTGTTTCTTTCTAATTCTGGGCCAGTGAGAACTGTATCAAGATATCCAACTACAGATTGTGAGACTCAGCAGAACTCATGGAAATGTCAACTGAGGAAAGGATGTGCAGTTGCTGGAATAGAACTGTACTTATGCGGTACTACCTACAGCATTTAACAGCTCTGTTTCTTGATAAAACTTTATACTGGGAATTGTTACAAACCATATTGGAAGAGATGGATGGATATGGAAGACTAATTTAGGTGATCTACATCTCAGTTTGAAATAATGATTTATTTGAATGAGGTTGAATCTAAAGATCAACATTAATATAAAAAGGTTATGCAGGCAAATAAGACAAGTCATGAGGTTAATTCTTCCTAATGACCTGGACATCTCATTAATGTCAAATTCCCATAATTGTATTACTATAAATGGCAACACTACAGAGCTATTTTTTCAGTTCACAGTATTATTATTTTTACCTTCAAACTCTGCCAAATTACTGTCAGCTATTATCAGTCGGGCTGCTTTGCTATTACTCTTGACAATAGAATTTCTTTGTCATTTATCTTCAGATAGCTCAACTAAGTCTCTGGCTTGTATTTCACTTAAGGCTTTCCAACACGTGACATGCAGTGGTGGGTTCTAACCGGCTTTACTACCAGTTCTCTTTGTGCACACGCTTCGTGCGCGATTGCCTCTTCGGTGTCTTCACTGGTGACATGGCACCATTAGGTAAGAATCTCTTTTTTTTAAATTTTGATTTATATGCCGCCCTTCTCCGGAGACTCAGGGCGGCTTACAATGCGTTAAGCAATAGCCTTCATACTTTTGTATATTTTATACAAAGTCAGCTTATTGCCCCACAACCGAGTCCTCATTTTACCTACCTTAGAAAGGATGGAAGGCTCAGTCAACCTGGAGCCTGGTGAGAATTGAACTCGCAGTAATTGCAGGCAGCTAGAAGCTAAATACTACCTTTAACAGTAGCATTAGTCTGCTGCGCCATTCAGGCTCCCATAATGCTCCTTAGCATTATGACGCATGCTAAGAAGAAAACACCAAAATAGTTGACTGTTCTCTGACAGTCAACTATTTGACTGTTATCCAGTGAAATTTAAGTCCAGTACTTCTTTCTCCCATGCTTTCTATGATTTAATGCACCTTTTGCCCATATTACTATATCTTACAGATGGGCTGGGTTAGTTTGGTTGTTGACATAACTGACATCACTATCTTGATAAACTGGCTCTCAACTCCCAGTGATAAAGAGATGAAGTAAATTATGCTAGAAAATTTGCTGAAAGCCATAAATAATATAGCACCCAAAATAAAAACTAAATAATTAAAATAATCACCTTGCTTTCTGCAACATTCAGACCAGAAAGTAAAATGTTTCCAAATATTTTACTGTATTGAACTCTGGAAAAAATTTTAAAATCATCAATTGTTAGCATAACAAATTATTAGTGCTATTTTCAGGAATATTTCAAATTGCATAGCATATTTTGGTGATTACTATGCAAGTAATAGTAATCAAATGTTTACTTAATTTATTAGTAAGATTAATCCCCACCTTTTTGTTTATACAAACAGTAATTGTAAAATAGATTTTTATTCCCAGTTTGTAACTGTTAAAATGTGGCAGAGTCAGAACATACTGTATATCAGTGGTCTCCAACCTTTCTGGCTCTATGGACCAGCAGTGGCGGCGGGGGGGGGGGGAGATGATTTTACACATGCGGAGTCCACTTATGCAAATGCAGTTTCACACTTTTGTGCACTCACCCCCACTTGTGTGGCCCAGATCCCAACACGGACCGGGACCTCTGCTGTTTATGATGATTAACAAAAGGGATTTTCCTTCCACAACTACAACTGCTTCATAAATTTCTTTTTTATAACATTTAAGTTTACCTTTTTTGAGGACTTAATCATCTTATCCAAGTAAAACTATTTCCATCTTCCAATTTCGTTCCATTCTCAAATCCATTTATTTTTCTTTCATATGATATATTTTATATAACTAATTCATCTCAACAAATTTATTTTATATTCAATCTCTATTTTTCCAGCACATCATTCTTAACTTTACACATTCCCACAGCATGATTACTATATTTTTATTTCCATAAAATGAAGTGGACAGAAACATGCTCTTATATTTAGCAATTTTTGCTTTTTTGAGCAAATATCCATTCATTGCAGCAAACAACATAGCTATATTTTTATGAATATTTGCATGTTAAATTACTTCATTTCCTCTTCTTTTATAAACTATCAAGATTTTTTGGCATGCATGTGTAAATATATAAACTTCCTAATTGATGGGATATGCAACCAACTGTATATTGGCTTGCATGAGTCTCTAGATTAAGAGACCCTAAACCAAGTAGAATAATGTAAGTATGACTAGGATAAAACTGGACTTTGGTTGTACGTAATGTTCCAAGTAACTGTCCTTGTCATTAACAAGGAATGCAATATATAGCATGTGTATTAAGGCTGATAATCTAATCTATACCTTCTTGATCATACTAAAAAAAAGCATTATATCTTTGACTTATTAGATAAACCCCGTAAAGTGTTTCTGAATGACTTTGCATGTGGGAGGAACACTTAATGGTGCAGAAAAATCCTATTAAACTGCCACTCCAATTATAGTAAAGATCTACCGGACAAAATACTTTAAAGGGATAGAGAAGACAGAGAAGTAGGGTGCAAAATAAAGGATTAGTACAGTTGTATCTATGGACTGAAACAAACTATTCTAGCTCAATAGAATTAGTCAGGGTTTTAAATAGCACCTTGTATCTTGGTTTTATTCTGATAACTCAATAAGAAAGTTAGGAACACCAGGACTAGTACCAGAAGTAATTAAGATTATTTGGTTGTTTGTCTGTAGGTGACTTTACAGATAGGCAGAACTACCAACTGGGTATAAATATTACCAGAATTTACCCAAGTAAATTTAAAATGTACCTAAATAGACAAGAATAAATTAAGAAGCAATGATCTAATAGAGCCATAGTGACAGTGGTTAGAATGCAGTATTGCAGGCTAATTTTGTTGACTGGCGATTGCCAGCAGTTCGGCAGTTCGATTCTCACCTGCTCAAGGCTGACTCAGCTTTCCATCCTTTAGAGGTTAGTAAAATGAGGACCCAGATTGTTGGGAGCAATATGCTGACTCTGTATAACACTTAGAGAGGGCTGTAAAGCACTGTGAAGTCTGAGTGTTATTGCTACCTTCCTGTAAAATAATCTTCCATACTTTCAAAGAGATGCTGCTGGGATATGCCTAAAATGAGGCACAAAATGGAACAGTTATCTCACTCAATTGTGAAATTTTATACAGGGCAAGATAAGCAAACCTGAGTTTTATCACAAATTGCCTTTTAAAAATACATTCCTAAAATGTAGCCCCTTTGTTAAACTTGACTGCTTTCAGAAAAATTGTCTTGGTTTTGACCTTTCCTATGTACATACAAACGAATGGTATTGTTCTAGAAGGGTGGTTAGATGTATTTATAATGACTAATGCTTCTGCAGATGAAGCATTTGTATTATTTGCCCTCTTCAGTTCTCTGTGTGATTAAATTCTCTCATTACAATGAAGGCCATTTATCATTCTCAATGTACAGATAATATGATGATTGATAGCCTTGCATCCAACTGTATAATATGCAAATATAACCTTCTTTTTCTTTAGCAAAACATTATTCTTTCATTTTTAAATCTCCTTAAACATGAATACATTACATTTCTTATGCAATATGATATTACAGGGTTTGAACTCCCCTTGACCTACCCCTTAGACAACAAAAAAGACGATTTAATAGCTATTAAACTGAGCTAGCATTCCCATATTAAATTTATGCACCAAGGAAATCATTTGGCTTTTTAAAGTTATCTGAATATACTGTAAATACTGCCTTCATTTATAAGTGAAATATTGAAAACTGAAAGCATCTGAAGCCTTCTTCAGCCTTTTGGAAAGTATATACAGTGGATGAGAGTCGGGATGGCCAATTTAGAAGTCTAGTTTGAAGAAAAAGCACAGAGTGGGCATTCCTTTGCAGGCTGTTATCGCTTCCAATAGAAAGTGTTTAGAGGAATTATGGAATGAGAAAAGATACAGCTAGTGCACCAAGCCGAGCCTTGTTCTATGCAACAGTGCCACATTTTACAAATAAGAAAAGCCTGAATGAAAATGATTAAAATGCTGATACTATATTTTCGTTCCCAGTGAATAAATTCAGACCCCACAGTTAGTGACCAAACAACCAGATGAAAAGCCAGCAGGTACTGTTCTTGATAATGACCTTCCCCAATCGACAAAAGACATGCTCTAAGTAGCTGGGAGGCTTCCTTAGATTTTATCATGGCTTATTTTACAAACCTAAAATGACTTTATAAAAACCAGTCACAATGTACAATTGCATTATCATGCCATTATGCTTAGCACAATAGGAGGGAAAAGATTCAGTGTAATACATACTGAAAAAAAAAATCTCTGTGCATTACTTTATAGAGGGCTTTTTTTGTCAAACATTCTCGTTTTTTGAACAAGTAAATTGCTTGTAAGAATAATAAACTCATTCTGGAAACATGTCAAAACTATTCACTGTCTTTGGACTCTGAAAGAGTACAAATCTATAGGTGTTTATCTAATACATGGTAGAAATATCACCGTAAAACATGTTTTATTCACCAGAGTCAATTCTACTGCATAATGAATATAATCTGGTACCCTGAATTCTACATAGTTATAAGTTTCATGTTTATACCTTTCAAAAGCGCAAAAGTAAATGAAACTGGAATGGTTATTCAAATATGCCTAGTTAAGCAGCAAGTGGAATGCTGTACACATAATTCAACTATGGTAATCCTCGCTTAGTGATCACAATTGGGACTGGCAACATGGTTGCTAAGCAAATCATCATGCAATAAAGTTATAATTTCACTTCCCATTCAGTTGTTAAGCAAGACACCAAAGGTTATTAAATGAGACATCACATGACTGCAACTTATGATTTTACTACTGGCTTCTCCATTGACTATGCTTGTTGGAAGATGATCATGAAGTGCACAAATAGCAATCATGTGAATATAGGAATCAGGATGCTGTGATAGTTGTAAATATCCACTGGTTGCCAATGCCCAAATGTCAATAATATGACTCCAGGACATTGTGATAGTTGTAAACGTAAGGATTGGTTGTAAAGTTACTATCGTAACTTAAAACAGTTACTAAAAAAGGCAATTAGTGAGGTCTACCTGTAGTGGCTAAGACACCAGGATAGAAACTGCAAAACTGTGAGTTCTAGTCCTACCTTAGGCATGAAGCCAGTTCTCAGCTCTAGGGAAGAGGCAATGGCAAGACTCTTCTTAAAACTTGCCAATAAAATCCCAGATTAGTCATCAGGAGTCAACACTGACTTAAAGGATAGATAGATAGATGTATTGATTAGCCTATAGGCCATATCAAAGCACAAGGTTCAAACACATATCACCAATAAAATCCTATACAAACAATTTAAAATAAGAGTAGGGTAAAATACAATAGTTATAGGATAAGATACATAAATATCATAAATATGTAAAATAGAATAAAATGACATAAAATTATTTTTCGGTGTCACCCTCACAATCTACCCCAATCAGTCCACGTATGCAGATCTCAACCGAACCATTTTAAGTACTCTGCTGTGTTAAATGTTATTTTCAGGTTTTGGCAGCACATACAGTAAATTGTTTTGATATTGGGACCCAATGGGTCATTCGTTTGGTATATAGACCAAGGTACCTGTCTCACCCTCTCATACAGGCGACAGTCAAATAGGATGTGAGCCAGGTCTTCTACCTCTGTTGCTCTGCAAATGCAGAGACGCTCACTGTAGGGTATAGAATGGAACTGGCTTGAAGGAACAAACACAAAACCCACAAAACTAATTTAGCAGACAATTACAAATACTAATACATGATAAAGATAACTGAAATAATTCATTTGCTTTGAATCAGTAATCAGTCAATTTATTCTTATTTATTCAATAAATAAGAAATAAATGCTATCTCTTTTTCCGATCTAATCATTTATGCACCATAATTATAAATATTATGGTTACAAAAAGTAATCCTGTTAAATATATAAAGCAGCCATTCATTTTCTCCACCTATAGCTCTTATGTCAGTCTTCATTCTGGATGCTACTTCATCTGTCAGCCTATGGCAGAAGACACAAGTTTAGACCCGAAAGATTGACATTTAGCCTTTCCTTAGCTGTAGTTAATCAACACATTCCTGTCTGAACTTTGGAGTACATTTTGCAAAATAGTTGGATAGTGTCAGTCAGATTCCTGTTTAAAAACTGCTCCTTTTCCCTTTTCCCTCTAGGAAATGAAGTCATGTGTGCAAGTTGTTTTGCTGGCTTGTCTGACAGCCTTTCCATCATAAGCTCTGTAGGGGGGAACCTTAACACTATCAGATAATAGCTGTGTGTGATGGAGATTGTACCTCCTTCAAGAAAAATGCTTGTCACTTATAAGGTACAACCCCAAAATAAAAATGTAAAAACTACAACTAAAGGGAAAGAATTCAAAGAATATAACTGCATTTTGACTATTTTGAATATGACTGGTAAAATATTATTATTGTGTGTCAATCAGTATCTTAGCTGATTGGCAACATCGACTAAGATAAATCTTGACATGCTCCGGTAAGTTTTTATAGAATGACATGTCTTTGGTCAATATATGCACTATTCTGAAAATTGAGCCATTTTCAAAATGTTGCTGAACATTTGTTTAGGAATTTAAAGATTCCATTTACACAAAGGCCTATCTACTGCTTAGTGATGCTTTACTATCTTGCTGATTAGGAAAAAATTAGGGGAAAAAAGCCTGCAGACATTCATTTGAAATGAAGTTGTGGGTGCTCTCTATTATGCAACATGGCCATTTACTATGTGTTATAAAATCCTTTGGAGATTAATTGGTGGGAAAAATTGCCTTCATTTTTTTTCAACCATCACGGTCTTTTCCAATAACTTTTATTTTCATATATTTAAGTTTCAAATTCATTGTGGCTTCCAATGACCAGTCTAGTTATGCTTTATTTAGTATTTAATGATTTCTTGATTTTAACTATTACTAAATTTTAGACCCAACTCTAGACATTTTCAGAATGATTCATCCTTTACGGAGTGATGTGCCATATTAACTTACATGATAAGCAGTTATTCATCTAAGCAATCTTGGCATGGACAGTCCTTAAGAACACATATTAATCAAGTAAGGGAATATTGCTTTCTTACAATACCATAATTTACCAATAATAACATTTTATCATTTCGTTGTGATGGATGGCTATAGAAATAAATTGAATAAATAAATAAATACATCTTAAAATAAGCATTTGGAAATTATGCATTTATAAGAATCCTGTGAAATTAAACAATGCAACATCAAGGAGAAATAATGTTTGGTGTGACTAGAGCCAAATCCTTAAGCTATCACTAGTTACCCAGGATAATGTGAGCTGTTACACTGATTACTTTTCAGGGTTCATATTTAGTCTCTATATCAAGGCACAGATGGTTTTTGATTCTGATGGATGTTATAAGGAAGGTAAGGAAGATTACCTAGATAGAGATATGCAAGTTTTGTTACCAAAACAGAAAGACATAAGTTCACAACAGGGAGATTTGTAAAGGCCTTAGACAGACACCCGTAATTCACAAGAATATAATAAAGAGTAGAGCACAGATTCACAAGATTTCATTCTTATAGTCAATCTCAGTAAAAGTAGTTTTAGCAGTCCTGTGGACTTGAATTAATTAATTAATTAGTTAATTAGTTAATTAATTAATTAATTTCTCTATCTCTCTTTCTTTACTTACTGACTGCCTGCCTGCCTTTATTATTTTTACATATAACTCAAAGCAGCAAACATATCCAACATACCTTCCTCCTCCTATTTCCCCCATAACAACATCCCTGTGAAGTGAGTTGGGCAGATAGAGATTGACTGGCTCAAGGTCATCCAGTTGGCTTTCAAGGCTAAGGCAGGACTGAAACTAAAGGTCTTCCACTTTCTAGTCTGGTGCCTTGGTCTGATTTCTTGATCTACTCTATGTAGAAGAGCTGATAGATATGCAGCCATGAATATTAAAGAATCATGTAGATGACAACCTGGCAAATTTCCCTTCTTAACTAAAATTATCCTTAAAAAATCAGAATATTATTTTTTTCTAGCATATTAGAAAAACCAATATATGAAACAGTGCACAACAGAATATTGCAGAGTAAGTTAATATTGCAAAAAATCAGACTAGACATGGGTAAGGTGGTCTTCATATGAGAACAAGCATATTTTAAATATGGCCCTATTTTCTTTTGAAAAATAATGGACAGCATGTAGATCTGACTTAGAATATTGATTTCCCTGAACTGAAAAAATGCACGTTTGCAATGTAAAAACATAACAAAATAAAATAAGTTTATTAAAGCTTCATTTCCAAATGTTTCCAATTTTTTTCAGTGGGGAACAAATTTTGTATGACAATGTTTTGCAAAGCTTTCTCACTGAAAACTGATGCAGTAGAATCACAAGTAAGAAAAATTGGCAGTATCAACATCGGGAAATTGGACAAGAAGCAATACTGAACTGACTAGCTTTGAAAATTGAACCTGTAAACCACTTCCACTCATCCCTCTGTAAAGCTCTGATAAATATCAATAAATGTTTGAATTAGAGTTATAGTTTAAAATGAAAGCATATCAGAATCTTGCACCTGGGTCCTTGATATTCAACCTGTTCCAAATTGGGAGAAGGCAGTATTATTGAACTTATACACACACACACACACACACACAAACACAGAGGGGGAGTGGAGGAGGGAGAGAGAGAGAGAGAAAGAGAGAGTGAGTGTGTTCCTGGCAGTAGATATTGTTCTTGTTAGATGTATTCTCACCCAAGAGTTTTTCTTGTCACTTTGTGATAACTTCTTGTGTAAGAGTAGAGCTTTGTTTTCACAGTTGCCCATTAGCAATGAAAAAGAACAGATTGAACCAACAAGCAAAGCAAACACATCTCCTAGTCTCAGTTTCAGTGCTGTTTTGCAACTAGCAGCACCTTGTCTTTTCCAAATGAGAATTAATCATTATGTAAAACTAGTGTAAATATGTATCTTTGTCATCTTGGAAGAGCTAAACTCTAGTAAGTCTCGGGAGAGTTTAGAAACTGTTTTATTTATTTATTTATTTATTTATTTATTTATTTATTTATTTTTCATATTTGTATACCGCCCTACTCCCGAAGGACTCAGGGCGGTGAACAGCCATAATAAATACAAATACATATAGAAGTTAAAAACTATTAAGAAACTGATTAAGTAATTTAGGCTTAAAGATTAAAAAACATCCAAATTTATCTAAAGAGGTTTAAAACCCAATTTAAAAGCCAGTTTAAAAGCCAATTAAAAAGGGAGAGTTAGGCCAGACCAGCTTGTTGGAATAGAAATGTTTTCAGGGCACGGCAGAATATGCATAAGTCTTGGATGTTTCGTAACTCCGGGGAAAGCCCGTTCCAGATGGTAGGTGCCCCCACAGAAAAGGCTCTCCCCCTGGGGGCCGTCAGTCGACATTGTTTGGCCGACGGCACCCTGAGGAGTCCCTCTCTATGGGAGCGAACTGGTCGGTGAGAGGCTATTGGTGGCAGGAGGCGGTCTCGTAAGTACCCTGGTCCTGAGCCATGGAGCGCTCTAAAGATAGTAACCAAAACCTTGAAGCGCACCCGGAAGACCACTGGGAGCCAGTGCAGCTCGCGCAGGAGGGGGGTTACATGAGAGCGCCACATTGCTCCCATTACCACCCGCGCGGCCGCATTCTGGACCAGTTGGAGCCTTCGGGTGCTTCTCAAGGGGAGCCCCATGTAGAGAGCATTACAATAATCCAGGCGTGAGGTGACAAGGGCGTGAGTGACCGTGTGTAACGAGTCCCGATCCAGAAAGGGATGCAACTGGCGAATCAGGCGAACCTGATAAAAAGTCCTCCTGGCTACGGCCGTCATATGCTCTTCAAAAGACAGCCGTGAGTCCAGGAGGATGCCCAAGTTGCAAACCCCATCTGTGGGGGCCAACGACTCGCCCCCAATAGTCAGAGATGGCGCCAACTGACTATATCGGGACGACGGAAACCACAGCCACTCGGTCTTGGATGGGTTGAGTCTGAGTTTGTTCCTCCCCATCCAGATCCGTACGGCCTCCAGGCACCGGGACATCACCTCGAGGGCATCATTGGGGTGGTCTGGGGTGGAGATGTACAGCTGGGTGTCATCAGCGTACTGATGGTACTTCACCCCAAAACCACGGATGATCTCACCCAGCGGCTTCACATAAATGTTGAATAGAAGGGGCGAGAGGACCGATCCTTGTGGCACCCCACATATAAGGGGCCTCGGAGTCGACCTCTGCCCCCCTGTCAACACAGACTGCGACCGGTCAGAGAGAAAGGAGAACCACTGTAGAACAGTGCCCCCCACCCCCAACCCTTCCAACCAGTGCAGCATGATATCATGATCGATGGTATCAAAAGCCGCTGAGAGGTCTAATAGGACAAGGACTGAGGAGCAACCCCTGTCTCAAGCCCTCCAGAGATCATCAACCAATGTGACCAATGCTGTCTCTGTGCTGTACCCGGGCCTGAATCCCGACTGGAACAGATCTAGATAATTCGATTCATCCAGGTACTGAGGCAGTTGTCGTGCAACCACACTCTCAACAACCTTTGCAACAAAGCGAAGGTTGGAGACAGGACGATAATTTGCTAATACAGCTGGATCCAGGGAGGGCTTCTTGATGAATATATGATAGAATAATATAACCTACCCAGTACCTTATGATACCCCAAATACTGTTCTTGAAATTGAAAATCAAGGAATTATAAAGAGTCATTTTATAGTGAAACAGGAGAACAGAGACTAAAAGGTAAATGTTTCCCTGTCCAGTTGTGTCTGACTCTGATGACAATGCTCATCTCAGTTTCTTGGCCGAGGAAGTCAGTGTTGTCCAAAGACAATTTCCATGGTCATGTGACCAGCATGGCTGTATGCCAAAGGCTCACGGAATGCTGTTACCTTGCCACTGAAATGGTACCTATTAATCTACTTGCATTTGCATGATTTCGAACTGCTAGGTGAGCAAGAGCTGGATCAAGTAACAGAAGCTCACTCCGTTGTGCGGAGCTCAGGTCTCGAACCCAGGCTGTCAGTTTTCCAGCTGACAAACTCAGTGTCCTTAATTGCTGAGTCATTGCACCCCCATATTGTAATATTAATTAGATTATAAACACATGACTTTCAATTTCATATCTAACAACAGCTTTTCTTAGTGGCCACTATCTATAGATAATTTTCACTATTTTTTACTTTCCCCTTTTTTTGTCCCCATCAATTGTTGTGAATGCATATTTGTATATTTATAAAATCTATACCTCTATATAATATAGGACAGAACTCTATTAATTTGATGTGAAGTGTGAGCCACAAAAAAGTATGCAACAATAAATCTGATATAAGATGATACAAGACTTTGCATGGCCTTATTGCAGTAGATCCGGGTATCAAACGCACATCATCACGGCAGCATCACATGACATATTGGGACTTCCCCCCCTTCGCTAAAATGGGTGTGGCGTGGCCAGTGTGTGATGCATCCGGCCTATGGGTCAGGAGTTTGACAGCCCTGCAGTAGATGAACACAACTATTTTATGCATACAAGTTATGGATTCCAATTGGTAATATCCTTCATGTTGATTGCATCTTTATTTGACGGGTGTGATAGTCAGGTACCTGCATAAATTTGAAACAATGGATATTTCCATGGGGTAGGCTTCAGCTGGAGGAAATTATGAACTATCAAGGAGAAAACCATACCCTCACTAATAATAGCAGGGCAAGCTATTGTACATAAACAGAGAGCAAACCTGACAGCCACTAGCACTGATGATGCTATTTAGTCAAATAATTCAAGCAAACAATCAATCTCAGAAGGTATCAAGGCTTTTAAAATAATATGCAGAGGTCACTTAATTCTTCCTTATCTAAAATGTAACAACTACAGATTCTCTCCCCCCACCCATTTCCCTAAACCTGCAAGTTTGAGGAATCTCTGCCATATTTGCCATGGCACAGGAGTCCCATTGTAATTTACCTGCATGTTATGAGCAGATCTTCTTATGTGAGACAGCCAAGATTGGAAATAATGGCTCTTTATTGATTAAACTGCCCATCAACATCTGTGCCTAGACAGTGTAACATCAGAACAACAGATGTGATTTAGAATCTATTGATAGATTGATACTAGTGTCTGAAAATGTAAGCACTTGGAAAGTTCATAAGGCTTCAGAAGAATTCCAGATCAGAAGTCTATAATATGAAAGGATAGTGAATGCAGAATGTTTAGAGGGGCTGTATTTGCATTTACAAAGTAAAAGGAGTAGCACTGAGAGATGGAAAATAAATGAGGAGATGAATTGAACAACACAATTCAGGTGAATCTAATAGTAAGCCAGACTATCTAAGAGAGGGGTCTCTAATCTTTTCAGCTCATATTATTTTCATTAAGTTTCAGATTTGTTCACTGATACCCACATGTTATATTAAAATAATTTAATATTAACTAATAGCTGTGAATAATAGCAACAGCAATAATGAATGGGCCCGCTGATCCGAGATGGATACTTACTATATTGGGGAACCCCTGATCTATGACATCACAGCAACACATACTTTTATTTCTCACATGAGTTTGACCTTCATGTAGAATCAGTGGTGGGTTGCAAAAAATTTTACTACCGGTTCTGTGGGTGTGGCATGGCTTGGTGGGCGTGGCAGGAGAAGGATACTGTAAAATCCTCATTCCCTCCCCACTCAAGGGGAAGGATACTGTAAAATCTCCATTCCCACCCCACTCCAGGGGAAGGATACTGTAAAATCTCCATTCCCACCCACTCCAGGGGAAGGTTACTGCAAAATCACAATTTCTTCCCGATCAGCTGGGACTCGGGAGGCAGAGAATAGATGGGGGCAGGGCCAGTCTGAGGTGGTATTTACTGATTTTCTGAACTACTCAAAATTTCCGCTACCGGTTTTCCAGAACTGCTCAGAACCTGCTGAAACCCACCTCTGTGTAGAATGCAAAAATGCTAACTAGGGATAGAAGAAAATTAGTTAAATTGATGGACAAACGTTAAGAGCTTTCCTCTGAAATGTTTTCTCTTGTTTTACTAAGATATCCAGCAACAATGTCTCCAGATAAGTAAAACTGTTAAATATGCAGGACTAACCCAATTGTTTCTTATTTAGTTAGAGCTTTCCATTTTGAAAGTATGTTGTATGAAGCTTACAAAAACTGCATATTTAAATATCCAATTATTAGTCTGGTTCAGTGGTGGTATTCAGCCGGTTATATCCGGATTGGGCGAACTGGTAGCAGCGGCTGCTGGAGGCTCCGCCTACCCACCTGGATGTCATCACGTCCCGTTTTTGATGCTCTGCGCATGTGCAGAAGGTCGTGCGCATGCACAGAGGTGTCACGTGCATGCAAAGCGCGCACGCATGCTCACATTTGCGAACCGGTAGCGAAGGCAAGTCAATACCACCCCTGGTCTGGTTCAAATAGTAATACATTTTCATCATAAAATTATCATTATAGTTGTGAATCATTCTGTTTTCATGCTCAGACCCCTGTAGCTATGGTCATTTCATGGGCAGTGGAAAATAGGAGTAAAAATGTTCTAAACAGTACCTGACTCATCTGTACCAATCAAGATCTTCTCTGGTTCAAGACATATTTTTCAGAAATTCGCAAATACATAGCCATTTAATTGGTAATAGGATGCCACTGACTTTCCATTTTACTCATTTGAATCCCCAATTGGAAATATAGAACTTCCACTAGTGATGGGTTGATTATTAGCCTGGCCAAAGAAGCCACAGAATTAGAATTGTAGGACATGTAATATATCTGTGCTACAAAGCAGAACCTATAATTTGTTTCAGCAATGGCACATTTTCTGCCCAATTACCTTTTCCTAGGCCAAGAATTGCATTTGGTCTTTGAGTGGCAAGCCAGAGGCCATAGTTTTAAAAATAGCAGCTTGCAGGAGTGTTAAAAAGGACTATATTTACATATATTTAATTAATTTAAATATTGTCCATAGAATTATTCCCTGTATTTAATCACATTCTCTTTTCTATTGTTTTCAAAATTAGAACTGGTAATTTTGAAGATCTCTCCCCCCCACCCTTTGTGGTGTGTTCTGTAACCTGAAATAGTGCAATCGAATCTAAAGAAGCAACCATGATAATAATATAGGAGAACACAGACATCTGCATTTATGTCAGGCACAATGAATCAGGACCATTTGTAAGATTGCAGCATAGACAATTTATTGAAGCCTATACACAAGAATCTAGTCAACTTACAGTCAGCACTAAATTAGTGTTAGATAAGGGTTAAAGGAATTCACAGGGAGCTGGACTTGGCTCTCTTGAGGCAATGCAAGGATTCTACACTGATGACACATTTAAGTCTCTCCCCCTCCACTCTGCATGCTCTTCGCCTACATCTTATCTGCCATGATAACCCCCAAATAATCTTCACCTATTTATAAATAGTTTGAACAACATGAGCTGTAGTCAGATTCCAATTATGAGAATTTGTTTTTCAGATTCTCATGAGTTAATAAAATATTCTGATAATTCATTAATAAAATAAAAGAGTTCCAATCTCATCCAGAAATCCTATGAAAGAAATGGACAATCATAAAGCACTCATGTGATTTTTAGAGTTAACATTAATTTTAATGAATTAATGCACATTATAGTTAGTGGGTATGATGTGCAATTTATGAGAATTACTCTCTAATTTAGCAATTAAAATACAATTATCTTAAAATGATCCTAACCATCTAATTCTACTTTCCATTACTTATGTCATTTTAGCATAAATTATAGAGATTTGCAACTTTCTTAGCTCAAAAACACTACACAAGTAGAAGTACAAATAAATGTTAATTAGTTTCTAGGGAACTGTATGTTTTATTAAAAATTCAAACAAACTTGTGTCAGTATAAAAGCATTAAGCAGCAAAAAAAAAAAAGCATTAAGTAGCAAGAACACATAAAATATGCTAATCTACATCACAGGTACACAAATGTATCACTTACATACTTCTTTTTGAAGGTGACATTCATCATTTTTTCTCCAACAGAAATAAAATAATAATTGAACTCAGATTATGATATGATAGTTAAGGAAAACTGAAGACATCTGTAGGAAATAAATTTTAACTTGTATTGAGGTACTATTTTTAGCCTGTTCCTTTTTTCAGTTTTTCTTGTCACATACTATTCCCATCACAATAGCTGTATGGATAACTCATGCAGATGCAGATAATAATTATATGGATATATGAGTCATACTTGTAGGTCTAAGAAATAGGAGTTCAATTTAGTATAGTTGTACAAAGAAAGTAAGCTCTTTTGAATTAATTCTAAAGGGAATCTACTGTGTTCTATGGAATGAATGAAATGGACAACAATCTAGATTTTTGGTTAAAATGAGAAGTCTAATGGCAGATTTGGACTCGCTTCAGAATGAATTATTTAATTAATGTTTTCACATTCTTCATTCTCAATGTATATGGCTGGCCTTTGTTGATGGGATACTACATAAAATATAGTCTGAGCATTCAACTATTTTTACTAAGAAAAGGTAATCTCTACAGATTGTATAAATTTACTATTTAAATGAATGGATGAGTTTCCATATTAAATGTTGCACCAAGATGCACATTCTTTAAGGCCACATGCTCTTAACTCTCACGGAATATTGGAATTTATTTACTGTCTATTCTATTTGATAGCAATTTTTCTGGAGACGTTTGTAATACCTTCTGCTACCTGAATCCTAGTAATTGAACCTGGGATCTTTTATATGCAAAACATGTATTTGCCTATTGAAATATGGTCCTATTGCGTCACATTCTTAATTTTGTATGTGAGATTTTATGAACACCGAAGTTGTTACATTAGCAAAGCACATGTCTGCATGCAATATGTACAGACTCAGTCCCTGCCATCTCCACGTTCAGCTGGAAAAGCTATTGCCTGAAGCCATGTCAGTTAGCATTGACAAACCTGGACTACACAAAGAGCCTGATTCAAATAATATAAATTCTCATATCTCTGTGTATATCTTGTCAAGGGTGTAGACTAAAAACTATTTCCAAAACTAGAGTACATATTGTTCCTTGTTACCACGAGGCACTTATTTGTCAGCTACTGCATGAATGCAAATAATTTTTCTACAATATCAGGCAATCTGTGAGTAATTATTGTAAAACATTTGGGCTGATAAAATAACAATGAAATAAAGAATGAACTGCAAATCACAACCTCAAGAATAAATCCGTTGAAAGAAACTTGAGATTGCGATCAAGATCTTTTCAAGGAAGCAAAGTTCTCCCACACAGAATGTCAAATAGATCTCTAAAGAACTGTTGCTCATTGTGAAAACATGAATTGTTCACTAATGCTACACAATTGGAAATCTGTTTTGTTCTGTATAAAGATTGCAGTCATACGCAACAATGTCATATCAGTACAATTTGTATGAGATTTTCTAGGCTATGAATATAAGTATGAAAAACATAAAGATGAATAATTACATAGAGGTTGCTGACATCCGAAACAAGCTACCATGCTTCTTATTTCAACTGCATAGAACTAACAAGACAAAAGATTCAGAAGAGCTAGATTCTATATCATTTCAGCAAAGCTGAATAAAGTAGGGCAAAGTTTCTGATGTTCTAGAAATTCTAGAACAGAAAGAAAATGCCTTGTATAATTTGTCCAAATGTTACATAAACTGGGCTTACTGTAAAAGCTGGAGCTGTCTACGGTCAAACATTTTAGTTTCACAATTTTATTTTCACTGGTTTTATTTTGTGTATGACTTACTGGAATCCCAAAGACAATCTATCCAGGTATTATGTAAGAAATAGAAAAAGACACCATATGGAAAAGCCCAGGAGTCAAATACATAGAAAGCAACCAGTCACTTACGAAGTCACTGACTTCGATCACTACAAAGACTGCAAGGAAAAAGAGGTTAATTAGGAGACAATGTGGGCGACATTCTACTTTGTATAATCACCAAACTGTTTTTCAAAACTAGATGTGGTCTTGTAAAATTAATTTCAGATTATTTCCTTAAATAGAATTTGTAGAAACACATAGAATGAGCCTTGCATTGAAGGTTACACTATAAGGACACAATCTATCCAGGTTTTGCAACAATCCACAGTGGGTAATGAAGGTACCAGTAGCAAGCTGGATTCTGCCAAGATACAGTTCTTTTTGTTCCATGATTTCAATTTTAGCACAAAACACAGGAGTGTACTTGATTCACAGAACTGTGCCTTTTGTTCACGCTCTAGAAACTTCAGCCAATACTTCTAGTTTTAGATGACAAACTGTTGTGTGCTAAACTAATATTAAGAATGAGCAAGTGAGTAAAACAGAATGACCTTGTCACCTGACAAAATTTCCACTTCCCCTACTCTGTGGCGAGTTCTATTATGGTCATTGTCTCTTAAAATTTCAGCAGTATCCTTCATAGAGTTTCTCTTCTGGAGATGCCATATCTGTTTAGACTCCAGGATGATATAAAACTTCATCCCATTCTACTTTGAATATTATAATGCATTTTATAGCAATCTGCCTTTGAAAAGTTTTCAGAAGTGCAGTACTGTAAATCTCAGTTTAAGAGGCCTTAGATTTGCAGGCTTTGAACAAACGACATAGGTGTCTATGTACTGAATGTTTCTGCCCATGCATAAAGTATGAATAATGTCCATATAAAATTTTAATCATCTTCTTCTCCTTCTCCTCTCCTCCTCCTCCCCCCCCCACCCCCAGGTGCAGGGTCTGCTTTTCGGATCATTGAACACCACTTTGCAGTCGGCTGCATCTCCAAGGCACAGGCCTGCGGCTTGCATATCTTTGTTGATGGTCTCTTGCCATCTCTGTTTTGGACGCCCGCAAGGTCGCCGGCCATTGACTTCTAATTGGTAGGCAGTCTTGGCAACGGTGGAAAATGCTGCTCTCTGGACATGTCCATATCAGCGGAACCGGCCTTCTATCATCTTCTCTATAATTGGTGCCACAGAAAAATGCTGTCAAATGGTGTCATTTGTGATGTGGTCAAGAAGGCAGATGATCGATATAGATGTCCATATAAAATGTCTTTTTCAGCACAAAATATACGAAGTACTACCACATGAAATCCTTTATGGAAGTATATGCCCTTGTAAAAGTAACAAAATCACTTCTTAAAATTACAGAGCAATTATACAGGCATCTATTCTGAAGCAAGCCCTGAGAAACCATTTTAAGGTAACTTTATATACAGTAATGAGGACTGAAGCTTTGAATGCCTTTTCATAATTCTAACCTTTCAGATGAGCTTATCAAGAAAATTCTGCAGAATTGGTTGCAAGGGAAGATACTACAAAGCACTTTCATCCCTTCTGCTTCTGATTTATCTGGGTTCTTCTTTATTGACTAGCCCTCTGGGATGTCTGTGAGTTGGAACTACAATGTAGAAGTTGCAAAGTACTAACAGTACTTTAGGTGCAAAACCTTAAGTTCTGACCGGGGTCAGTCTGCTCATGCGTCCGTGCGTATGTGTGTGCTAAGCCATTTCCCCTTGCTCACACTATTGAAATCAAACAATTACTGTTTCCAAAGCAAATACAAGAAATAAATAAAGCCCATAAGTGGCATTTTTCTCCATACAGCCTGGCAAATAGCTGCTTGGCATGCTTTAAATGTAAACCCTGCAGAGTAACAGCTTTTAGCATGGAAGGAAAATGCTGAACAGCAATCAATTTCCAGACTAAATGAGACAGAAAGGTCATGAGGAATGGGAAAATAGTAAAGCTGCTTTATTTAAATAAATAAGGATCTGAATCAACCATAATCAAGGGACATGTTGTATGGTTGTTCAGTTGGATAAAGGATTTCCTGGAAGAATTACACTAGAATATTTTCTCCTGGAACTCTAAGGATTGTCATTATTTCCTTGTAAAATCAGGTCTCTCTTGACCCACTAAGTTTATGAAGTTCCTGCTGTTATTCAATAGAGAACAGTAAATTTCAAAGTTGCTTCAATACAGAGTGGACAAAACAAGGCATGTCGATATTAGCTATATTGACGTAGCTGCAAATTTTGGAAAGAACAGTTTTTTATTTTATTAAGTTCTTTATTCTTCACCCAAGAACAATGACATTACATTGTTAGGTAGGCAGCCACTCAGGACTCGCCTTCCCATTTACAGCACCTTATATACCATATTTTACGCACTATAAGACGCACCAGACCATAAGACGCACATTAGCTTTAGAGGAGGAAAATAAGAAAAAAAATCTGCCACTGCCTCCCAGCATCCATCCGGTATTCATCTGGCTAGCATCCTTGCAGCAAACAGCATACAGCCTGGTCAGCTTCAGCATGTCATCGCAGGCCCAGCACATGGCTCAGGGCTTCACTCCATTGCGCCCACCACCAGTCAACTGAGCTGAGCTGCCGCCGCTGCCGGGAAACGCTGGAGCCTTTGCTGCTGAGCAGCTGATTGGTGGTTGGATCAGCCTCCCGGAATACAACTGATCAGCTGTTCTAGGCGGCTGGTATTGCTGCTGCCGATCGCCAGTCGCCATTTGCCACCGCCAATCACCGCCACAAAATGTGACTTATGACCGTTTTTCACAATTACTACTTTTGCAGCATCCCCATAGTCATGTGATCAAAATTCCTATGCTTGGCAACTGGTTCATATTAATGACCGTTACAATGTTCCAGGCTCCTTTTACGACCTTCTGGCAAGCAAAGTCAATAGGAAACTAGATTCACTTATTAACCTGATTACTAACTTATCAACTTCAGTGATAACTCACTCACTTCAGTGTTAACTCCACTTAACAACTGTGACAAGAAAAGTTGTAAAATGGGGCAAAACTCAAGTAACAAATGTCTCACTGAACAACAGAAATTTTGGCCTCTATTTTGGTCGTTAAGTTGAGGACTACCTGTAGCAACGAACCCAAAACCAATGCCCTTGTAAAAAATCTTAGTTGTCCCATATAGCTTACATATACACAAGTGCTCCAATAAATTAACATCATGGTCCAATACTTAGGGGATGAGTCAGATCTTCATAGCTTTCTAAAAAACAAACATGATGTGGGTCATCTATATCTCTGGGAAAGGCTAATCCAAAGGCCAAGCACCATAACAGAGAAGGCATGCTTCCTAGGGCCCACTAGGTGACACTGTTTCATGGAGGGGACCCAAACCATCCTCACTCTACTTTGAATGGTCTCACATGTACTTTGGTCTCATGCCATGTACATTTTAAAGGTGACAAACAATGCCTAGACGCCTAGTGGAAACCAATATATATCACATGGCAGTGCTGTTATATGCCTCAAACTACATGAACCATTGACTTCTGGAACAGCTGAAATGTCTGAATACTTTTCAAGGACAGCCCCATCAAGAGAGACTTAATAGTCCAAGCAGGGGATGACCAGGACATCAATGATCAGGAGCAGTTCCTCCCAGTCCTGAATTGGGTGTAGCTGGCACAGTTATTGATTATGAATCTTGTCAGGATTAGATTTTTTTCTATTGTGAATATTAGAGTAGTTAACTGAAATGGTTTTCAGTGTGTGGTATCTTTGTTGTTTCTGTTCTACCATTTTTACCTCTCCTCTGCTCTTGCTCATAGACATAAACAGTGATATAGGATTATACTGCCATTTAATTCAACATTGTAGACCTATATGCAAAACTAATAATTCTTTAGAGGGCACAACAATATTTTATAGCCAGTTTTTAGAATAATCCAGATTGGGTACTTTCAAATTTCTAAAGCATTTGACAAACCATCCAATATGGTATAATATAAATGTATGTTGACTTAAAACTTTTTGGTTTTAGTTTTTACAGGTGGGTATGAAAGTTAATTAAACTTCTATCCAGAAGCCTTCATATTCTCTGCCATCATTGCAGCACCAAATGAAAAACAGTAATGAAAAAGCATATCAGAAGAAGAATATGGCTTCATAATGCCACAGCGTTAACTAAATTAATGACTGTGTTGGAAGAAGACTTGGAAATCACATTCATGGAGAAGCTATACTTAGCGCAGAGCTTAAATTGAAGAGTCTATTTCTGTTATAACTCATATTCAATTAATTGGAGCAGTGCCGAAGTTTAGGAAAATGCAGCATCATTTTTTTATTGTAATTTCATGCTTGTTCCCTCTGAAATTGCACACAGTGTGGGAAGGAATACAAATATAAAATGCCAGATCAAGAGCTAAACAGTCAGTTGAAGCCAGCACTTTAATCTATCTGTGAAAGTCTTATTGACGTCAATGGGATGTTTACCTGAATAAAATTATGTAGGAGTTACGTTTTCGCAAGTCGTGTCTATCAGTAAAATGTTCTCAAAATAGCTTGTACTTCATCCAGTTTTGACAAAACTTATGCTCAAGTAAATTCAAATAAGCCTTTTGATCTTAAAAGGGAAACATCAAAATATGAATTAAATAAAAGGCCTGATTTTACCCTGTCGGTTTTTCTTTCAGTACTGTGAAAGCGGTAATAAACTGATCCATATTTCACCATTTATAGTTCAATATTTGAATACTATTTAACCTTTCCTTTTCCACATTATTTATTTGAATGCTTATATGCCAACCCAGCAGTTCGAAAGCATGCAACTGCTAGTAGATGAATAGATACCGCTTCAGCAGGAAAGGTTATTGTGTTCCATATTTTCATGCTGGCCATCTGATGTTGGAAACATCTCTCAAACAATGCAACCTCCCTCGACTGAGAATCAGAGAGGAGCAATACCCACTCAAGTTGGTCGCAACTGGACTGGGGAAATCTTTACATCTGTTATGATACCATTATTTATCTTTTACATTATAGTCTAATATTGTTTTTGTTTTTTAAAAAAGAATAGCTGTGGCTTTTAAACCTCCTAATCTCAGGAAACTTGTTCCACATCAACTGTTTGGCCTGCAAACGTTGCACGCTAGAGAAGATTTTGGGACAACGTTGAACATGTGGTTTATACTGAGTCAGGGCTGTCTGCAGAAGGAGATCAAAAAGTCAACATGGTGACTATGACTTTATGATCAAGCACTGGTCTGTTTTTAAAGTGCAAGCCACATTACAGTTCTGATTGCTCCTTTATGCCTGCCATCTTGACTTCTGCAGACACCCCTGCACAGAGCAGTTACTACAGTAGGATATAAATTCTGGAAATAAATAAATATTCATTAGAAATATTGCCATAATTTATGCAACATTTCTTCTCAATAGGAAACAAATCTGCTCAAGGCTCATGTGTAGCAAACAAATGAAGGAGAAATTAAAGAATGGTCTATTATAATTTCCACAAATTCCCTTTGCACTTCTTGCAACATAGTCACCCAGCTCTACTTTCTCAAGGCCTATTTTCAGAGATGGAGAATTGAACTAAAAGGACAGGGATAAAAAAAAGATGTTTTTGGAGCTATTGCAGCAGTCCCCAACTTTTGCAGCTGGGGGTGGAGACAGGGGAACCGGGCTGCGTGAGTGATGGGCTGGCGTGCATGCGCAGCTCAACTTGCACAAGCAGTGGGGCAGTTTGCACTCGCATGCACACGCAGTTCGACTACTTGAGCTGCATGCATGCATGTGTGTGCACTGCCCATCACTTGCGCCAGCCTGCTGCTCACACGAGGCAAGCTGTGCATGTGCTGGCCCACTGCTCATGTGAGTTGTGCTGCGTATACGCGCCAGGTCACCATTCACATGGTGAGTGGTAGCCCAGTCCAGTCACGAATAGGCCACGGTCCGGTAGTAGGCCATGGCCCCGGTGTAGGGACCTCTGAGCTACTGCACAAGTATTCACTTCATCATTCAATATTTCAGGTTTATTTCTACTATTTTGTTTTGCCGAATTTTTGCTATTTTTAACATTTGATTAAATATCAAATGTTTTATTAACATAATAATATGTAAGCAACCATTAATCAATATAGTGATTTAAAAAGATTACCTAACCATAAAGTTTCATTCTCCAACTCTTTATTGAAGTTGTAAGACAATATTATGTTATCTTGGATATCCCCTCCCTGAAAATGGCAGGCAGTTTAAATAAGATTCTGAAGACCAAAACACGAGCAGATGAAATCTACACCATATTCCTTTGATGCAGCTAGATCAGTAATATTTTTCTGTGATGAGCCCAAGGCCAATTAATGAGGCTTGGAGGGAAGTAGAGCAGATGGTAAACTTCAAAGTAGGCTTAATTCTATACACCTCTCTTTGCTAGAATCACAAATGTTTCTTAGAGGATAAAAAGTAAACCACTTTATAATGAAAACTAAATTTATTTTTACTTAGGGCAAACTATTCTAAAAGATTTTACACAGCAATGTTTGCATGCTTAGCTACATATATACAGGACTTTCCTAATGTAATACATTCCATACAGACTGTGGGATTATACTGGCTCTCAATTTCAGTTCATACATAATTTCTATGCTACCCTAAGCGCTGGCTAAGATGCATTGTGACGTAAATAGAGAAAATAAAAGTCAAGACAAGAAAGGTAAGAAAACACAACTCTAGTAGCTCCAAAGCAGAACTGAAAACATGTATTAGGTAAAAAATGGTATCATATTGAAAATATGGTGATACTAGCATCTATATAGGCAACCTTGAGGATCATAAGTTGTTGCATAAAATCTCCCCTACTTGCTGGCTCCCCGTCTTGAGCAACATTGCACCACCAGCTCTATGAAGGCAGGAAGCCTTAGTGAAGGAGTACAACAAAATTTTGAGAAATCCACTTCTTCCTGGGCACGCTGATCTTCTTCATCTATCAATTGGCAGGCTTAAATTCAGGAAGCCTTCTCTGGCACTTGCTCAACAGCTGTCTAACAACTTTGACATCAACACACAGTGGAAAGCCAAATGGACTGCTGAATGTCCAGATACAGGCAGTTACATAGATGACCCTACACAAAAGGTGCCAGGTTTTGACCTTCCTCACCAGCACTGGTCAACTCTGAACAGGATCTGTACCCAACATGGCGTCTGCCAGGACTCATTGTTTAAGTAGGGTCTTTTCTCTACCCCTCAGTGTGACTGTGGTGCTCCTCAACAAAATATCTATCACATTGTGTCCAAATGTCCATAGAGAGATTACACCGGCTCAGTGTCTGATTTTTTCAACATAGACCACCCTGTCCTTGAATGGCTGGGCGGACTGTACATTAACATTTGAACCATTATAAGTCCATGTATTTCCCATATGCTAAATAAATAAAAAATAGGCAACATTATGATTAATTACTATAAATGGAGTAGATCTCAAGAGTAGATGTAGACTGCATTTAGATCCAAAATGGGCAAATGAGAATTGGATTTAAAAGAGAACCTTGTTCTCACTGTTAGCTCTCCCTATAAGACTTACACCTTTTTCTGAGATATAGTGATATAGTGGCATGACCCAGGAAAGTAAACATTTAAATTAAAGGAGTGTAAGGAGAACCATGTCCAATATGATATGCTACCTGGATGTGTAAGGATCTAGATAAAATGGCTGAACTGGGTCCAAGTAAGACAGCATGTTATTTGTCCTCAAATCAGCTGTCTCTATGTATTCTATGCACTCTGGATAGAGTTGTACTTCTTATAAAAAGAGGTCCAAGATTTGGGCCTCCTAGTTTAATGTTTCCTGCTAGAGAAGCAGATAGGAACCATGGCTATGAAGACTTTGGCGAGTTTTAGTTGATGCACCAATAGCAACTTTTTTTTTTAGTGGAAGGTTTTTAGTGACAGTCATTATTACACTGTTGAAGCTGGATTACTGTAACTTTGAAGCTGGACTACTGTAACATGTTATACTTGGAGCTGCCCTTGAAGACTACCTGAGAACATCATTTGATGAAAAATGCAGTGACTCATATCCTGATGGGTGAGGACTGCTGTAATAATATTATTGGAACTATACTTTTATTTTCAGTGAAATTCAATCAACATGGCTTAATACACATAAAACCATCTCTTCCATAGAGAAATTTGCCACCCCATTCAACTAATCATGCATTTTTTCTCTTGATAAATTGGGAAGGGGATGAACTCAAAAAGAGGTCTTTTCAAGGCTACCCCATCTCTGTAGAATATTTTTCTACAGTCCTACCTTTTCATAGAACAATGAAATTCTGGATCTTTAAGAGACCATTTGGAGCATTAGAGTTGCAGTGAATTATATATGCAGTAATTCTTTCTTTATATTTATGCTATGATGGTGCACTTTTTAATCAGTTTTATTTGGATGTTAGGTAAAGGTAAAGATACCCCTCACACAAATGTGTTAGTTGTTCCCGACTCTAGGGGGTGGTGCTCATCTCTATTTCAAAGCCGAAGAGCCAGCGCTGTCTGAAGTCATCTCTGTGGACATGTGGCCGGCATGACTAAATACCAAAGGTGCACGGAACGCTGTTACCTTCCCACCAAAGGTGGTCCCTATTTTTCTACTTGCATTTTTTACGTGCTGTTGAACTTCTAGGTTGGCAGAAGCTGGGACAAGTAATGAGAACTCACCCCATTACGAGGCACTAGGGATTTGAACCGCTGAACTGACAACTTTTCGATCGACAAGCTCAGCATCTTAGCCGCTGAGCCATCGCATCCCTTATTTGAATGTTACAGGACCAGAATTTCTAGAGCTAGGTGGAATAGATCAACAAACTACTAAATGAATAATCAATGGCTATAATGTCTCTGTTTTGTGAAAAGCATAAAACATCTTGGATTGTTTTTCTCACATTTTATAACCATGTTCTGCATTATCTAAAAAATAAAATATAAATACTTGGCCTTCTTGATGGAATGGAAACTGTTTTACATTAAAGGGTTATCTTTTAGAAATGAGAAAGAGTAGTCATAAAAGGTAACATCACTCATAGTCTAGAAGTCTGCATTTGCTGTGATTAATTCATTTGCCCTGAAGTTTACAAGCTCTGGAAGTTGAAATGTTACATATCGGTAAGTCACGACAAGCAGTGAGACTCAAAGAGATTTGATGGCCAAGGCATATGTGATGAAAAAGAAAAAAAAAGTCTCTCTTGCCAATTGCCACATTAATCTAATATACAACAGAGATATATAAACAGTCTGTTTTGTTAAAGACATTATTTATTGCCTATACCATATGTTGTATTGTTATTAGAGTTGTGATTTAAAAACCTCCTGGAGGGCTACACTACTTTCAAAGACAAGTAAGAGAGCATGTTGTCCAAAATAATTATCTGTGTCCACTAGTTTACTTCGAGCTATATGTCGCTGAGTGCCAGGAAATCTGTGCATTTTCTTGGTGGAGACAGTGTCTAATTTATATCTGAAGAGAGGCAGGGTTTTAATAATATTTATAGGGACTACACAGAATGGAAATTTATTTATCAAAGAAGCTGTATTTAGTCTTTTGTTATACCCACTAAACACAGACCCTTTTGTGAGATTTCTTAATCTTTGTTTAATCATTTGATTCTTCTACAAATTATTATGAATATATATGTTCATTTTATTTTTAATTGGAGTTATAGCTTGCTTTCATTCAGGAGCTCAAGACAGCATAGTCCTTCCTTCTATTTCTTTGCACAACAGTATCCCTTTGAGGTAGATTGGGGCTGAAAGTATGGCTAGCCTCAAGTTACCTAGTCAACTTCCATGGCCAAGAGTAGATTAATAGTAGAAAATACTGTTTATAGTCAATGGCCCTAGGTAGATTAGAACATGAGTCTTCTTTCCACACTTAATCCAACACCTTAACTATTATGCCATATTAGTTCCTCACACAGGAAGGAAGGAAGGAAGGAAGGAAGGAAGGAAGGAAGGAAGGAAGGAAGGAGGGAGGGAGGGAGGGAGGGAGGGAGGGAGGGAGGGAAGGAAGGAAGGAAGGGTTTTTTTGCTGACAAAAATGTAATAGTTGTTCAGCTCCAGAAGTCGATCAAATCTTGTTTGAATGGCTGTTTTATTTTCTTAAAAATAAACATAAACACAAATATGTTTGATTTCAGGATACAGACAAATTGACTCCATCAATCTTGTTCTTTTATTATTAAATCAAGTGACTAAATAACATTAGTTAATAACCTAAGTTCTTATTAAAAACTATTCAGCACAACTATTGGATGCAGTATTAATGCACCCAAAGAGCTATCTTCCAATAATTTTAATGGAAGACAGCAAATATAGACATATCATGGAAATAAATGCATATTCGTGGGGGGGGGGGACCCAACTCATGTGAGGGAAAGGAAAGAAAAAAGAGAATATGGGGAATTTCAGAAGAACAGAGTAAAAAATCAGCATTTTGAATAAGAACAATTAATTATAAACATGCCACTGAAACTTGATTTGTCAAAATCTCTGGAATGAATCCTACAGAATATTTTCACCCTTTATGGTGTATGATACAATTATCCTGCAAATTTTATCTTCAGGGTTATTGCTAGAAATTTTGCAAGATGTTGAAACCTTTTTCTGTTTTAATAAACCTTCATTGCAGAGGGTGGCCTCGGGCTACTGTTAAAATATTTTCTTCCTGAAACTGATGCTTGTTATTTATGGCTTATATTTTTAATAAACCACCCTGAGTCTTTTGAAGCAGAATAGAGATATATGAATGTGTGTTTATGTATGTATAGCAGAACAGCTGAGAACAAATGGCTTAAGCAAGGTGGCAGTAAATTTTTACAGGAGAAGAATGTCTAGTGCATGTTCATAATCTTTCTCCAGAAAATCTAATTGAACTATGTTGGCTTGTGTTTTTCTCCTATTTATTTTAAAGATTACTCCAAACAAGTTTCTATACATCTAAAGACAAATAACAAAACATATCTTATTAATTTCCATACAATACAGTCATTTCATAAAAATGATGGTTTCTGGGCAGTATACCAACTCACTAATGACTGTAGTACTTCAAAATTCCTCAATAACTTCTACAGGGCAGCAGACTGGATAAAGCTTTTTTTGAATCAACCTATTGCTGACCTTATGTCATTTTCTATAATTATACCATGCCTTATATATTATTTGCTAGCTACTAAATATACCCTTAAATATTAAGATGAAAGTTGTATCAGCAACTTATGTTAGGAAAGCCTATAATGAGCATGACTTCCAGTCTCCTGGTGCAGCTGTCAAAGGCCAAATTTGGTTATAATTAACAAGAAGCTCCTATCTGCACTTCAAAACACATCCTGAGCACTGTAATTTAATTACAGGTAGTTCTCGACTTACAACAGTTCATTTAGTGACCATTTGAAGTTAAAACAGCACTGAAAAAAGTGACTTATGTTGTTTTTCACACTTACAACCATTGCAGCATCCCTATGGTCACATGATCAACATTTAGATGCTTGGCAGCTGACTCATCTTTATGACGGTTGCAGTGTCCCGGGGTCATGTGATCACATTTTGTGACCTCCTGACAAGCGAAGTCGATGGGGAAGCCAGATTCATTTAACAACCATGTTACTAACTTAACAACTGCAGTGTTTCACTTAACAACTGTAGCAAGAAAGGTTGTAAAATGGGGCAAAGCTCACTTAATAAATGTTTCACTTAGCAGCAGAAATTTGGGGCTCATAAGTCGAGGAGTACCTATATATCTTAAAAGGCCAAAAGAGCTCCATTCTTTCACGATGCCATCGTTTAGAATTTCATGAATCAAACACAGCAAACATTAGACTCGCACTCTTCTTTTTTATAGACATAAGGAGTGTGGAAGTTTTCATTCCAATTACAGCAGTTACACTCGCTGTCGAAATCTTAACTATTGGTTTATGTTAAGTATGGCACATTAAAACAAGGTCATAATTCATGCTGAAGGGCTGACCTTTGGATTTGTATTTCTAAGAAATACTCACAGTTGAAAGTTCCCATGGTGTTCTTCCACAAGAGTTATACGCACATATCTATTTATGTAGTTCTAAACTTCCTTTATCATGTAAAGAATACTAAGTGCATTGTAATTTTTGCTCACTACTAGAATGCATACAAAATACAGTTAATTTAATTCACATGGATTTAGGCTGGATATAAAAGAAATGACTCTAGAAACTAAAAAGGTAAAAAAAAAATTGAACATATGAGGGGCCATGCAGACACTCACCCAATGGTTGTCCTGCAATGATCCTGGCATTTTCCCCTGCCACAGCAGCTCTTGCATGCCTCTCACTCATGTATTGTACAAATGCATAACCTTTGTGCACTGAACAGCCAACTATTTTTCCATACTTTGCAAAGATTGCTTCTATATCTCCTTTTTTGACAATGGCTGTATTAAGATTACCAATGAAGACTCTAGAGTTGATGGATTTGGGATCATTCTTATTGGTGACATTACTGGTCTGTGTTTTGCCGGTCATGGTTGACTCACTTGACTTCAGCCCTTGAAAAAAGATGACAAAGAATTTGATTTAGTTGCATAAAAACATGGCTAGATTAATGTAAGAATTATAACCTAATAAGGGGAATAATAATATTTAAATTAATATAAAGAAAAATTATGACGAAGTTATCATATAATGCTGATCAATATTAAGAAAAATGTAGAATTATTAAATACCCATTTTTAAATATTTTTATTTTTTATGAACTTGAAATGTATAAACCAACCTGCTAAAATCAGCACTTCAACAATATTCACTTATTTTAGATTGAATGTTCAGTCTCTGCTTATTAAATATTCATCTGCCTTCATCATGTAAAATAATAAAAGGTTTAGATACTACAGATATCACTTAATGATCACAGTGGTGATCAGCAATTCCATCGCTAAACAATATGATCATTAACATCACATGATGCAATGGATTTATGACCTCAACTTCCACCATGGTTAACCAAATCATGGTTTGGTTATGGTTAAGTGAGATATCACATTGACCACGATTTGCAATTTGTAATTTTATTGCCAGCTTATCTATTGACATGCTTGTGAGAAGCCAGCTGTGAAGATGCAAATTTGTACATGAATTTCAATCATGTGATGATAGGGGCATTGCAATGGTTGTAAGTGCAAAGAATGTTTGTAAAGTTACTTTTTCAGGACTGTTTTCAACAGTTGCTAAGCAGGGCATTCATTAAGTGAGAATGATTTATGGAAAACTATCTGTATTGATGAACTAAAAAGTAAGGCTAGTCTTGGAGCAAATCTGAACTATGATTCTTTACATAGTTCACCTGAATATGTTGTATTTTCCAATTAATATTATTGAGTAAATACTACTAATACTATAGATTACTCTAAAAAATTTAGATCATATTAAATACAAATGCTCTAATATTTCCATTGGTTTCCTCACATAATAGCTTTCAACATTAAATAAAGAAAAGTATTAGCAGTTGGAATAAATGCTCATTTTCATCAAATCGCAAAGCAGTCTCTTGTCTAGAGTTGAACCTGATTGAAGTCCTTGTAAATAAACAGATAAAAATGTACATGGTATGGCTACTCTGAGATGATGTGGTTTATCACAGACAAAGAGTCTATTTTTCAACTGTGATTTATCCTGAAATTAATATTCAGATAATACATTAACTATGGTGATCTCATTTTTATCATTTTATTTTTAAAAAAACTAGGAAAGATGTCATGTATTTTGTTTTAAGAAGCAGAAATGTCATGCGCAAGTAACCAGGAGCAGGAGCTGAGTTCAAAGCATTAAAAGTTAGTTACATGCTACCTATACATAAAAATCTGATCTACTAATGATCAAAATTGGCTCTATGTAAGAGTCAATGGAATTAGGTCTCTTGTGGCTGCGTAAGGATTCCAAACTGATGATGCATTTGACCCAGCCTTTGGGCTTTGCCTAGTCATCTCCTACAGAACAACTGTTACTTCTTAAGTTATTATCCTAAGATTGCTAAACACATTCTAATGATTAGAAAATACTTCTGAATACTTATGGATATATCAGTATATGATATTTTATTTTTTGTCATCTTCTTTCTTTCTTTCTTTCTTTCTTTCTTTCTTTCTTTCTTTCTTTCTTTCTTTCTTTCTTTCTTCCTTCCTTCCTTCCTTCCTTCCTTCCTTCCTTCCTTCCTTCCTTCCTATACATTAAGCTATATGCTAAGAATTAAAAAGACAATGACTCACTGATCCACCTGACATGGATCTACAGGAAGGACACTGGGATGTTATTTGGATTGGAGAAGTGTGGCCAAATGGTAGTAAAGAGAAGGTCTGATGGGGTGGAACTACCAGTGAATCACATAACAAACATACAGACTGGCTACAAGTATCTTGGTATTCTACAGTCACATGGAAATCATATGAGGTAAGGAAGGCAGGAACATTCAAGTACCTCCAAAGGATAGGACAGATCCTGAAGAACTAGCTCAATAAGAAGAACAAGAGTCACGCCATTACCACGTATGTACTGCCAGTCATCAGATACCCTGCTGGTATGAGTTGGACAAAGAAGGGCATAAGACTGCCAAAGCAAGACCCAGAAGTTCCTAGCGATTACTGAGGCTCCTAAGGTGGGAAAGTGGCTCCTAAGGTGGGAAACATATCCCAGGTGCAACATTAGAGTTCTCTGTCCAGAAATGTGTAGTGCTAGGAACAACTAAGATCCAATTCCAGTACTTTTCATAATCATTGATTATGGATGAATATCAGTGACAAGTCTCTCCAAAACTTTGTCAAAAACCCTGTAGAGATTATACCAGGCAAGTGCCAGGAATCAACAGTGATGCAAAGATACCAGAAAAAAAGTCATTTCATAGAGATGTGAAAAGACACAAAGGGTGGGTGAAATCTTCAACATCTTTTAAGTTAACGGTAAATTATCATGGGGCACAAATTCGCCAGCACCATCTTTTTACTTTGGAAGGATCATTTTCTTTTAAATCAGAAATTATATAGAACTATCAGGATAACATTTTCTGTTCTAACTGTTCCTGACAGTTTCCATTCCATAACCAAGGGAGAAAACACACTTGTTAACATGGTAGGCAGGGCAATAATCCAAACCTTGAGGAAAATTTAAAAATGGGAAAAAAAAGATAAATTCCAAAAATAAATTGTAGTATCCTCAGCATACACAAATAAGCACAAAGCAAAATGTTATAAAAGAAACATTAAAAGAGAACTTCTTACTTCTTAAATATTGGCTTGATTCAGATTAAGTAGAAAAACTGAATGCTGGAGGGCCATATGAAACTCTTTGTGGCCTCCACTGACTTATCTTCATCCAGAATAAATTCTAAAAATTGGTTCACATTCAGGAACATTTAAGCAGCCTTAAGAAATGTACAGCATAATTCTACAAACTTCCACTGACGTATAAGTCTTGTTGAATTAAATGGAGCTTATTTGAAGATAGATATGATTTCAGTTTAACATAAATAAGTGAACCATATACAATTCAAGTTTTTATATACTATCAAAAACTGAAGATAATCGTTGATTTAAATCTTCCAGTGTTATGACTCATACAGATTAGGGATTTATAGAGTATTTTCTTTGTTTTATGTCAAAACAATGTCACATTTTAAATTCAGTGTCTTTTATGAAGGCTTCAACAAATATTAATAGGATTCTGTGTTATAAGCAAGCATTAGAATAGCGAAGTGCGGAGGGTATTAATCAGAAAGAAAAGAATTTATCCAATGGTTATTTTCATATTATTAAAATATGCCTTGTAGAAATTTGGTAAAGTAAGAAAAATATTGATGTTTGCGTAATTAAAATTCAATTGACTGCAATTTGATTGCCTTTGATGTGAAAAAATAATCTCTGTTGTTTAAATTTCTATATAAGAAAAGTTAAGAATTTCCCTAGCAATAAATAACAAAAAAACTTACGTACTACTTTTCAACCTGGAGTTACTGTTTTACCTATAGAATCAGCAATAAAAAATGTGTTTGTGATACATATAATCCTTACAGTATTAGATTTGTGCATACACAATTGATCTTTATTGCAATGATAACTATTTGTAACATTTGACTTCAGAAATTCAGAAAATTCCCAGGCTATTGGAACAAGTAAAAATAAGTAAGATAGATGTCATAAACACCTCTTCTTCCTTGATTCCAAGCATTTCAAGTATGCAAAGCATATTGTAGATAGTACATATGGACCTAATTTACATAAGAGTTTAACTATATTATGGTTTGTTTATTTTTAGTTCATTGCACTTACAATCCCACCCATTGTGGTATCTCCAATGTGGCATGTTTAAAGAAATCATTTATTAATAAGTAAACATAATCATTGTCTTCTTTTCTAGTTTGTAACTTGGCCTATAGAGATCTGGATAAGCAAATGAAAAGAAATAGAAAACCTAGTTTTTTGCTTCTCTCTGTTAATTATCTGGAACATGCAGTCCAGACAGGGTGTTGTCATTATAGATGAACACTTAATTATTTCTCTCCATTAATTTTTATTGAAGGCCAGATACCCTTATTTGATCTCTGCATCTCAGATAGTGGATTGATAGAATAATTCAAACAAACCTATGCCAATTTCAGTATGCTGAATTACTGGCAGTAAATTTCAACTGAAAACAAGGTTTTCCCAGTTTCCTTCAACAAGACTTGACAACAAATGGAATAAGGTTACAGATTGCTTTCACTGTAGAAATGGGTTTGGCTCAACTTGCTAAGACAGAGCTTTTTTCAGTTTTTTACTTTTACTTTTATGGACAAAGAAGCAATTTGCTTTCCTGAAAGCTAAGAAATGTGCAAGTAGCCAGGATAAGACTCCCAGGTCCGGAACACAATATTATTTGGCACCAGCCTATCTATTAAAGATCCTACACTTGCTTTTTATTGTAATTTCTTTCTGGATCATTGGCCTTCCTTTGCTACAGAATCTGAAATGGCTAAGTTGATACGAATATGTGAGTAAGTAATTGGGGGAAAAGCTTTGGAAATGCCTAGCTCTCGCTGATGGCTTCTATGTCTTTCACTAGCTATTTGTCTAACTATGACTTAAAGATACCATGGTGTTGTTGAATTATGTTCCAAAAATATCACATTCATTTAAGAACTTTGGTAGTGCATATGGAAAAATACTATGATAGCTTTTTAGTTATCTGGCTGCGCCTTTTGGCCCTTGCCAATGACTGATTTATGGTTTCCATGCATAATTTCAGTGTGCACATTAAGTCACTTAACAATTAACTATCTGACCTAATTTCACCTCAGCTAAAATGAGATCAAGATGTGACCTAGTAAAAATGGCTGAAATAAAAGAAGGCAACCTCATTCAGCTTTGAAAAAGTAATGTATATTATTACAGATGCCTTAGAAAGTTTGCATAGTTATTGTTGTTTCAAATTGGTTTTCTGAGTATTAATATCTAAAGTAAAAATTACCCAGGTCAGTTTATTTTACTTATTTACCATTTATATGCCAAAAGAGACACTTTCTTCGACACAACTATGGAAAATACAAAACCAAGTGTGAATTCAAACACAAGTGCAGCAGTCTAAATTTGCTTAAACCACATATAAGCAGTTCAAAGAGACAGCAAGAAATGAACATTGATACTGAATTGTCCTTGAATATAACAGTTCTCTCAACAAACATCTGCGGCAATTGCTTCTGATCACTCTCTTTCAGAATGCTTTCCAATGAAGCCTTTTTCTGTACCCAATTACCCTACTGTATTCATGGAATTTTACAAGATGTTTTCCTTTTTTAGCCTTCAACTATTTTTCTTCCACTTTTTCAATCACCCCCCCCCCTCAGGCATCTGGGGTATGGCATGCATTTCCTAATTGGAGTCCAAAACTAGTATACATGAGAAAACGGAAAAGCACAAGCTAGTCTGTGTTTGGTTACACATAATCAGAAAGAAACTGATCACACCAGAGAATGCAAATGGCAATGCCAAAACTGGAAAAGTGAAAGGACTCATCTGCTCTGATAAGACCTAATTGATACCCAAACTGCTTTTGTCTCATTTAAACACTGCCCCCCCCAAAAAAAAGAGGGACTAAAATTAAAAACCTGTGTGGTCCTGTCTGTTATCAGAACCTGGAACCAATGTCTATGTACCCCATTATAGTCACCAGGGAGACACGAAAAACATTTGAAGCTCATTTGAAAGAGAAGGAAGCATAATTTCTGAAGATAGCATCAGGATCATGAAGAGTACCAAAAGATGGAACATTTTTTTTAAAACAATGAAGTCTCTTAAAGTACCAAAATCCTCAACTGGATTCCCTAGTCTTCTATGATAGATTTGGGTTTGGGGGGAATGGAAATTGGTGGATATTCTGATTCCAGAGATTTCTTGGTTTATGTAAAATTTGTATATATGTATATATGTGTGCTTTTCACACAAAATGAAGTGTCCATGTATGTAATGAATTCACATAGATTTTTTTTACTTGCAGGAGAATTCTTTGCTCCATTAATTCATAGGAAATTAGCTTCAACTTTCATTCATAATTTAAAGGCTGGGAAACAATATTGTCAGTGCATTCAGAAAGAATGATCTCAAATGTGCATTAAGTATTAAGTGTCAAACTGAGAGTTAATGTGACTGATTATTTAGTTTTACAGCTAAAATCATGGTTCTGCTTTTATGCTTATGCTCTAGGACATAAATTATAAGTATGGTGACCATATTTTCTTGGAAAATAATAAAAGGATAAACCATAAAAAGGAGCAAATCTGAAGTAGTTCATAAGGATAGAAAATTTTAATTGTTTATATGTTTATAATTTATTATAAAGTTTTTGAAAAGAGACTGAATATTTTAGGAGGCAGCAGAATGTTATTTAAAACAGATAACTCTACAGTTGATTTTGTTTATGTTTATTTGTCATGACTAATTGAAAAGGTCTGATCACTTAGTTCAAATGAAATATTGCTGAATTTTCTCTCCACTGAGCCACAAATGTCAGTCTCCAGTGTCTTTTTAGGAAGCTTTTTTGATTATCACAAATAAAATTCTAATTAAAAAAGAATAAAATCATTCCATTATTCATTATTTTAAAATATCCAATGAGTTTATACTTGCTGATTTTAAAAGAAACTAGTCTACTTGTCTTTGTTCATGGACTAATGACAAAGAATTAAATCAAGGAAGCATGAATGGTATTTGATTTAATAAGTGCACAGAGGTAGAGAAGAGCCTAGTATTTTGTAAGCTGCAAAACAAGAGCAGCAAAGATGAGTAGAATAATCATCCAAGAATAATCCTCTAAGTATTAATGGAATGCTTAGCAGCATAAAAGATTTAATTTCTGAAATTGGTAAGTGGGTGCATTTCAATTTGTTTGAAATGTCTGGCATCGACAGTTGCTTCCAACACTCTTTTTTTCTAACTTCACAACATCTGGCAAATGTTAGTTATAATCAAGAGTAAGCTTCTCTGAAGAACATCTGCAATCAGCACATAATCAATTCAGTGAAAACATCGTCACTTGCACATAATGCAATTCAAGTGAGTTTCAGGATGAGAAGTAAGGGGAAGTACCAACGCTATTAGGCATGGACGAAGTCAGCATATCAATGTTGCCATGTTACTGTTTTAAATTGGGAGCTCATGCCTTCACTATCTCAAACATAAAGCTAGATGTTGACCTTATTAAAGAATCCTGTTTTCTATTGAGCAAAATGTGCTTCTAGTAAGCTCAGAACAGACATGAAGGCAACAACTTTTTCCTAGAATTAGCCTGGCCTTATTTTCTCATTTTTCATTAGCCAGCATATAATAAATAATATGCTATTTCCGAACTTGACACATACAATTGTGTCTAAAAATTCTTAATGCTATATGATTCTAATCAATTTTGAAGTCACCAACACTAAGATAGATATTTATATTTTTATTAAGGGGAACTCTCAAATATTAATAAGCCATAAACATTAACCATGACACCAATCAGGAAAATAGTGTATAAAGACACTACATTAGTGCATATTGCATTGTTCATATTGCTACAAGCATGTGGGCAAAATCAGAGCCAAAGCGAGCAACTGGGCATATAGGACCAGAGATCTCTCATAAATCCATATAAGATGCAAATAAGTTATCTATTAACACCATGCTATTGTTGGAATCAGGTTGAAGTATGTTTATAATATGGGGTTGTCAATTACAGACATATTTATCTCCCAAGATGTACCTACCGCCTTAGTAGTTGAATAGTAGTAGTAGTAATAGTAATAATAATAATAATAATAATAATAATAATAATAATAATAATAATTTTATTTCTATACCGCCCTTCTCCCGAAGGACTCAGCCTGATTAAAAACACAAAGACAGACAAAATTTAAAAATTATTAAAATTATTAAATAATTGGCTCAATTATAAAACCCCCAAATTTAAAACCAATTAAAATCTTTACATTGATAGCCTAGCCTGGTGGAACAACAAGGTTTTGAGGGCACAGCGAAATACACGGAGGTTGGAGATCTTACGCATTTCTGGGGGCAGTTCATTCCAAAGGGCAGGGGCTCCCACAGAGAAGGCCCTCCCCCTGGGTGTCGCCAGCCAACATAATTTGGCCGATGGCACCCTGAGGAGACCTTCTCTGTGGGAGTGGACTGGCCGGTGGGAGGCTACTGGTGGCAGAAGACGGTCTCGAAGGTACCCAGGTCCAATGCCATGGAGCACTTTAAAGGTGGTAACCAACACCTTGAATTGCACCCGGAAGACCACTGGGAGCCAGTGCAGCTCGCGCAGGAGGGGTGTCACGTGAGTGCAACGAGTTCGCCCATAACCACCCACGCGGCCGCATTCTGCACCAGTTGGAGCCTCCGGCTGCTTTTCAAGGGGAGCCCCATGTAGAGAGCATTACAGTAGTCCAGTCGGGAGGTGACAAGGGTGTGAGTGACCGTGCACAAGGCATCGCGATCCAGAAAGGGCTGCAACTGGCGAATCAGGCGAACCTGATAGAAAGCCCCCCTGACCACGGCCGATTAGATGATTAGGGAGCTGGAGGCTAAAACATACGTAGAACAGTTGCAGGAATTTGGTTTGCCTAGTTTAGTGAAAAGGACTAGGGAAGACATGATAGCAGTCTTCCAATATTTGAGGGGCTGCCACAAAGAAGAGGGGGAGGGGGAATCAACTATTTTCCAAAGCACCAGAAGGAAAAACAAGAAACTAATCAAGGAGAGAAACAACTTAGAAGTAAGGAGAATTTTCCTAACAATAAGACAATTTAACCAGTGGAACTTCAGAGGTTCCTTCAGAAGTTGTGGAGGCTTTTAAGAAGAGACTAGACAGCCAGTCAAAGTCCCTTCCAAGTCTATTATTCTGTTGGTTATCATGGCCAAAATAGTAGTAAGCAGTGGTATCTCAGTGAAGGAAGGTGAGCATTTAGCAAGGAAGGGAGATGGGTGGTTAATGGTTCTTCCAAAAGGACTGCTACTGATATTCAAATATTGAATGACAGTGACTATGCCCAGGTGTGGCTGTTATACAGCTACTTCCAACCACAGCATTGCTGATAAGGCCAATAGCAATGGTGACAAGTACAACACTAGGGGTATAATGAATGCAACTGGATAGGAATTGATGTTCTAGCCTTTCCACTATTGTTAAATTTCAGGGGGCGGAGGGAATGTTCATATGGGAATTCCTGTTTTTGACTTTATAAGAATGAGTGCATAGCAGTGAATCCATATTATATCAGTACAGTAATTACAATGTACATCTGTAGCAAGAAGACCATTGAGTTAAATTGCATATATTTTAAATCTATATAATGTATTTTATATCTAGCAAGTGTATTAATACAAAAGTTTTACTGAATTTGTGAATACAATTAAAATTTCATATTATTCCTGTGAATAGCAACTAAAGACATAATAAACCCCTATTCCAAATTTAGCAATGTTAAAATTTAACCTGAAATCTTAACTGTATCTCAGTAGCATTGACTAGTATGCTATGTTTTGTTTAATGTACTTTTGCTTTCTCTTTACTCTTTAATTTGCTTTATTGTTCTACATGTGAGTATTTTCTGATGAAGATGCAATATAGCCATGATGGCGAAACTATGGCATGCATGCCAGAGGTGACACGCAGAGCCCTCTCTGCTGGCACGCATACCGTTGCCCCAGGTCAGATCTCCGTGGCATTTCTTTCATGAGCTTCTGTTTCCCTGCAACGAAACAGAAGCTCAAGAAAGAAGAAGATCTTACCTACTGTTCTGCCCCAGCTACGGTCCACAAAGAACGCAGCACACACAAAGTCCGTACAAACCTTAATTTACTAATTAAAGACTACCAATGAGCTTTCTTAGTAGTTGTTCGAACACAACTACAATAAATGTCTTTCCTGAACAAGGGCTATTAATTTAACTTCATTAACAGCCGACAAGAATTCAAAGAATAATAACTAAGTTCTGAGGCACAGTATTTCAGATAACCATAATCTTACTATAGTTGGCAGAATGCCCAGAAGCAATTTGCAGGAAAACTGATAAGAGAGAAACAAGAGTCAAATCAAACGTTTTCTGTAATCAAGATCGATGGAATTTGAACGAAGTTGTTTCCTGCAAATTGCATCAGTTGTCCTTCCTTAAATAGGCTATTATTCTGAAATAATTGTTTGATAATTATTGGATCTGTGGAATAATACAATTAAAAAATGGACTGTCTTGTTTAACTGTATTTATTGGATTCGTAAACTATCAGAGAATATTTGGCTTTCATTAAAAAAAAAACAGCAATGCTAATACTGTTGCCAAAATTGGAAACTGATTTGAGAATATGAATTTCTGCAGCTTCTAAAACCTTAACTGTATTATCTCCCACAGAGATTCTCTGCCTAGGTGTATAAATTAGATTTTGCAAAATTCTGTTCACATTCTAGGCAAACCACACGTTGACTCTTACTTCTTTCTACTTCTCTACTTCTACCTTTTGCTTTTGGTTAAGCTCTCACTGAATGTTGTGAATGATACCAACATATATATATAACTGAACTGTTTTTTTAACGTGTATACTTTCATACATACAGTTTGTTATTCAAGTATTTTATGGTTGCAATCTCACATACAAAGTTATGTCTCATTTTATAAATCTACTTGTGTTGGGAATGACAATTACCAAGAGGTGATTGTAAGAAAAAAAACATGCATAGAGCACCATTAAAGTGATTTTGAACAGGAATAGAACTTTACAAAGTCTTTTTTCCTGAATTGTAGCCAACAAAGCACATAATTACTAAACTAAGCTGACAGGTGCTTGGCCATCATTACTCAAAATATGGATGCTTCGTTGGTTTAATTAGTGGCAATATGATATATTGTTTTACTTCTGCTTTTTAATAATTTGCTACATTCTATTTTGTCTTTTCACTGAATTTCATGTAATAGACTGCTGTTCCAAAGTCACTATCAGTTATGATATATTATTACTGTCAGAGCAGATGTTTTTCAGATTCAATTCTTTGTATTTTCAGTTAAAAGAAAAAGGGAGAAGCAGCAAACTGTTACTAATAGTGCTATATAAGATAGCACTAGATGGACAAATACCATCATAGTAATATATTACTACTACCAGACCTCCCATGACCTGTTGTGTCATTGTTTAAGTGATATTTGCTTACCTAAACAGAGAAATAGAATGACCAGGAACAAAGAAGCAATATGAGTGGGAGCTACTTCCAACATATTGTTGGTTTGATTGTAGCTGATGACCTCTGGAACCCATTGGCGAGACTGGTCTATCTGGCTTCTTTAGGCGAAAAATAACCTAAATGAGCCGCGGTGGCACAGTGGTTAGAGTGCAGGCTCAAGGCTCCAGGCTACTTCTGCTGATCACAGTATGGCAGATCAAATTTCACCAGGCTCAAGATTGACTCAGCCTTCCATCGTTCCGAGGTTGGTAAAATGAGGACCTAGATCCGTGATGGCGAACCTATGGCACGCGTGCCACAGGTGGCACGCGGAGCCATATTAATGGGCACGCCAGCTCAGCTTTGGGGCGCATGTGCGCGCCGGCCAGCTGATTTTCGGGCCTTCTGGGCCCACCAGAAGTAGGGAAACAGGCTGTTTCCTGCCTCTGGAGGGCCTGGGGGGTTGGGGAAGGCCCTTTTTTTTTTCTTACCTGGCTCCAGATCCTCTCTGTGTATCTGGGAACGGCGAAAACAGCCTTTCCCACTTCCTTGGAGGCCCTATGGAGGCTCAAAGGGCCCGTTTCCCCACTCCCAGTGGGACAGGAAGTGACGTTTTTTCCTGTCCCCAGCCTCCAGAGACTCCTAGAGAGGCTCCTACAGACTCCTAGAGAGGCTCCTACAGACTCCTAGAGAGGTTCTGGAGGCTGGGGACAGCAAAAAATGTCACTTCCTGTCCCACCGGGAGTTGGGAAATGGGCTGTTTCAGCCTCCGTAGGGCCTCTAAGGAAGTGGGAAAGGCTGTTTTCGCCATTCCCAGATACACAGAGAGGATCTGGAACCAGGTAAGAAAGAAAAACGGGCCTACCAGGCCATCATGTGCCAGGAGCAGGGGGGAGGGGGTTGCGCACACATATGCGTTGGCACGTGCGCGCGCAACTCTCCCCCGCTCCCCCCTCTCCTGGCACGCGATGGCAAAATGGTTAGCCATCACTGACCTAGATTGTTGGGGGCAATATGCTGATTCTGTAAACCGCTTAGAGAGAGCTGTAAAGCCCTTTGAAGCGGTATATAAATCTAAGTGCAGCCTATCTGATCAACTTAAGGAGGGGCTAGTCTGCCCAATCTCCAGAGGATCAGAGCAGGACCAGTCTACAAATTTGTGGCTGCATGGTAGCACAGCAGCAGCCACAAATTTGCCAAATTCAATCCCATGGGAGTCTTGAGTACTGAATATTGTATGCATTCTTGTGGATATGCGTCACCTGTAATGACAGCTATAAGAACTCTTCAAGTAAGATTTATTTTTGTTTAATTTTACTGGCACTCTGCCCTGGTATTAAATTTTTAGCTTAATACAACCAACTAATAAAAATTAATGAAAATAAAAATTTAGATGGGAGGGCTACTTGCTACTTGTAAAGATTGTCTGAGTTATTCGAGATTTATAATAATATCAAAACAGATAAACCAGCATTGCTAGTAAACAAAGCACTACCTGTAAACTAATTTTTATTAAAATGACATGTACAGAATCCGCTGAGCCTTTCAACTAATGACATTTTGGTAGAGATATATTTCCCTAACATTCTAAAATGCCCTAGGGATTTCACAACCTTCTGTTTAAAAACAAATCATTAAAAAAATAATGAAGCTGAAGTTTCATTAAAGCTTAGTTTTATCTCACTGAAAATACTTGAATAAACAGAATATCTTAAACACAAGAGAAAAGAATATCATGAATAAATCAATTTAACAGAAAGGAAACATGTAAGGTATGGAAATTAATTCAAAAAAGGCCAATTATATGAAAAAAATAAACTAATTCAATCTACATTTGAAATCACATTTTATTGTCCTTTCAGTTCAAAGCATTTGGCTTTTTTTATTTATGTGTTTGTCAAATATATATAGCTGCCCATCTCACCAAACAAGTGATACTAGGCGGTGTACAATAAAGCTAAAACAATCAATGTCTAAAAGCATTATGATTATAAGTAAAAACATTAAAAACTATGGCACCAGCAAAATTAATCTGCTATTTTAGTGCTGTTTATTTTATTAGTAATTGAAAATTATTATCAAAGAACTATTTAATTTAAAGAAACTAGAGTCTAGATTTCATAATAGTTAAAGAAGATCCGCTGGGATCCCTTAAAATACATTATTGTGTTTAAGATGATTCATTGTTTGCTTTAAAACTGAGTATGGCTCTAACCTACATATACTTACATCTGAAATTCATTTTCTTTTGCATGGAGTCAACCTCCAAACTCTTACCTCCCTTGCTATTTTTTCCACACAGTTTGAAAAATCAACTAATTAAGTCTCCTAATTAAATTTTGGAGAGTGGGAACTGGTAGTGTGTGTGTGAGGGAATTATTCAAATTTATCCTTCCTTTCTTATTAGCATGTTACATCCATATTCTTCAATTAGATCTTTAGAAATAACCCCATATGTGTGCCTTCTTAAAAAACAAAACAAAACAAAAGCCGTGAATTATCTCCCATTCTGGGCAAAGTAGAGCATACTAGCTCAGTCTTGAAATACTATACTGAGTCCTTCGGGAGAAGGGCGGTATAGAAATAAAATTATTATTATTATTATTATTATTATTATTATTATTATTATTATTATTATATTTCCCTTTTATAACTTTTCAAGGATAGATACACATATTAATGGTGGTCTTTTCAATACATTAAGCCTTTGGTATTACAAAGCTAGTCAAGTCCATTTGTTTTTACTTGTGAATAACAACAACTTGGAGGATTATGCTTAAAAAGTCTGGAGCAATGTTCGAATCAGATGTTTTTATATTTAGTAGTTTAACATTTTTATTGAGTTACCAAATATTGTAAAATACAAAAGTAAATAGAAAAGCCGTGCAGGGGAAAGGGGGAAGAGAAGTGAGGAAAGGTAAGAAAAAGAAGCATTGACTTCCAACTCTCTCTGTTACAGTAAAATAAGGCTTTAATATCAAATCACAACTTTTTGCTTTTTCATAATAATATGAACAAGCCATTTATGTAAAGATCTATCAATCTACTCGGTAAAACCCAAAATCAAAGTTTCATTCTTTGCCACATCAAGCACTAAGTTCAGAAGTGGTCTCCATGTGGAAATAAAAGTACTTATGTTCTTTTCTTTAATCAAAGTAGTCAATTTTGCCATTTCAGCCAACTCTATCAACTTCTGCAACCATTCATCCATAGTAGGAATAGAACTGTCCTTCCATTTTTGTGCATACAATAGTCTTGTTGCTGTCAATACATATAATAACACAGTTCCAATTTTTTATCTCCAGTTCTTTTTCTATTAGGAAAAGTAGATGTTTTCATATTTACAACTGTAGTTACCAGATCTCTCTCTATTCCAACCTGGGATAAATGCAGAAATTAGTATAAAAGGAATGCTGTGCTACTGCCTAAAAGCCTCATGACAAAATAAAAAAATTTAGACCTGTAAAATGAATTTCATTCATGGGTATTAGCCTTGTATTTTGGCATTAATGAAACTGGCCACCTAGCCACAAGGGAAGAAAAATATCAGCACAAATTAACAGTAGCTAACAATACTTAGCATGACAGCCAATCCCAAGCAAACAAAGGCTTAATTAAATAAAATTGGGATACATGAAAAGTACAAAAATCTCAGGGCTAAGCTCTGGATCACACTCAAGCAATTCTAGGATTGGAACTCAAATTATTCCCAAAGAACAATGTTGTCTATATATCATTCATCTGTAGGTGCAGCAATACATCCATATATGCTTCTCTTTTCCTAACATGCAAAATTATAGATTATGTTAAAGTACTGTGTATTTCCTCATACTTTTTATCTTTGTCCAAAGGCTTCATGCTGATGCATTTAACATACAAAAGGCTGATTTTATTTGGGAGACTAATAACAGAATGGATGTTGGACTTACCTGATACGCCCCTTCTCTATCCCGCTGTCACGGCAGTCAGGCGTGGGTGAGACATCGGCTGTTGTCCAATAGGACCGAGTCTACTGGAAATCTAAGCTCCACCCCTTCCTGCTTGGATCCAGTTTTGAGGCGAAGGTATCCAGTAGACTGGCGAGTCTATAGAGATGAAATGGTAGAAGTGACAGGACCACCCTCCCCAAGACACCACTCCCCCGTTACCGACCAGGATGGGGCTGACTGCCGTGACAGCGGGGTAGAGAAGGGGTGTATCAGGTAAGTCCAAAGCCCATTCTCCTATTGGCTGTCACAGCAGTCAGGCATGGGACATACCAAAACAAATGTCCTATAGGGAGGGATCAGGTCGGACTCTTTGAAGCACTCTCCTGCCAAAGGCGGCATCTGCGGAAGCATAAGCATCCAACCGGTAATGCCGAATGAAGGGGGTCACCGAAGTCCAAGTTGCTGCCCGGCTGACTTCCTCCAGCGGAGCTTGAGTAGCCCAAGCCGCGGACATGGCAGCGCTTCTGGTGGAATGTGCTGTGATACGTCGGGGAACCGGCAAGGATTGTGTCTCGTAAGCAGTGGAGATAGTAGCTCTCAGCCAGCGATCAACGGTGGTAGCCGTGATTCGTGCCCCCATAGACGACAGCTAGAAGGAAATGAATAGGGCCTCGGTCCTCCGGAAAGATGAAGTACAGGATAAATATATCTTTAGAGCTCTGCGGATGTCCAGGGTGTGACAGACCTTTTCCAAGTGATGATGTGGAGAAGGACAAAAGTTGGGAAGTATGAGTTCTTGAGACCTGTGAAAGGTGGAGTTGATTTTTGGAATGAATGCGGGATCCAAACGGAGGACCACCCTGTCCTTGTGGAATATGCAGAGATCGGAGCGAACAGAAAGAGAAGCGAGTTCCGATATACATCTTGCGAGGTTATAGCCACCAGCAAGGAGACTTTGAAGGATAAGAATTTCAGATTGACCTCTCTGAGAGGCTCGAAGGGTGGCTTGGTGAGAGCTGTAAGAACCTTGTTAAGATCCCAGGTGGGGAACTGGTGAATGGCCAGAGGACGGAGATTGGTGGCACCTCTCAAGAAGGCTCGAATAAGAGGCTCCTTGGAGAGAGGAGTCCCGGGTCCGAAAGTTAGAACGGAGGATAAGGCCGCAACTTGATGGCATAGAGTGTTGGGTGAAAGACCAGAGGCGAAACCGTCCTGCAGGAAATCCACAAGTTGAACAACAGAAACGGATGAAGGATCCAAACTGCCCCTAGAGCACCAACAAAGAAAGGACTTCCATGTTGAGTCATAAATACGGGCAGTTGTGGGCCGACGAGCCATCAGAATGGTGGAGATCGCGGCTGGCGAAACGTTGGAGCTAATCAAATGTAGCCGCTCAACCTCCAGGCGGTCAGATGATAAGACTGAGGGTCTGGATGGGACAGCTTGCCCTACCGTAATACGATCTGATTCTCTGGAATCTGCCATGGAAGGGCCACCGAAAGGGATACGAGATCCTCAAACCACGGCCAGCGGCACCAGTAAGGAGCAAGAAGGATGAGTTCCGCCTTTTCCTGTAACAGTTTGCGAATCACCTTGGCTATCAGAAGGAGAGGAGGAAATGCATAAAGCAGAAGGCCCTGAGGCCCAGGACTGCGCAAAGTGTCTACCGCCTCCGCTCCGGTCGAAGGAAAGCGGGAGAAAAAGCGAGGCAACAGGTAGTTGTCGCTGGAGGCAAAAAGGTCCACGTGTAGGAGGCCGAACCGTGTTGTCAGTTGTTCGAAGAGACAGCGAGAAATGCTCCATTCCGTGTGATATATTTGGGAGCAGTTGAGAGCGTCGGCCTGAATGTTGTCCTTCCCGGAAATGTAATCCGCCCGAAGGGAGATCAAGTGAGCCTTGCCCCACAGTCCCAGACGAAGAGCCTCTTGCATAAGTACCTTTGAGCGAGTTCCTCCCAGTCTGTTTATATGCGCCTTGGCTGACATGTTGTCTGTGAGGACCAGGACATCCCGACCCAGGACTTGAGTTTCGAAACTCAGGAGTGCTAGGTAGACGGCTCGAAGCTCGAGAACATTGATGCAGAGGGATCTCTCCTGTGGGGACCAAAGTCCCTGTGCTGTGCGAGAGCCGAGATGGGCTCCCCAACCGAGGAGACTCGCGTCGGTAGTGATGACTATCCGCTGAGGCTCGAGGAACTTGCAGCCCTTGGACACCGCCGGTAACGTCCATCAGAGTAGAGAAGCGACCACAGATGGAGGAAGCTGTACCCGCAGGGTGGTTGGAGACGAGGAACTTCGTTGAAAGGGAAGCAGTAGCCATTGAAGCTCCCTGCTGTGGAGGCAAGACCAAGGAACGATCCCATAACATGACACCATTTTCCCCAGCAAGGTGGAAAGATCTAATAGAGAAGCAGCCCAGCGGAGCCGGAAACGACTAGCAAGAGTGGATAGAATGCGTTGGCAGTCCTGGGACAAGGAGACCTCAACAGTGACAGTGTCAATGACTGCCCCCAAATGTTGTATGCGGGTGGAAGGGACTAATTGGCTTTTAGCCCTATTTATGGAAAAGGCATGGGCCTGCAAAATTTGAATGGTCATATTGATATTGAGAAGTGCCTGGGCCGGAGAGCGGGAAAGGATGAGAATGTCATCCAGGTAGAACATGGTTCTAATCGGGATGGAACTAATATGAGCCATAAGGGAAGCCATTACCTTAGTGAAAACTCTAGGAGCAGAGGATAGACCAAAGGGAAGGGCAGCATACTGAAAGTGACGTCCATTATGACAAAAACAAAGAAATTTGCAATGAGCAGGCCGAATTGGAATCTGGAGGTAGGCTTCTGTTAAATGAATCGATGCCCTTGCCTAATACTCAGAAGAATAGTTTGAAGGGATTGCATCTTAAACCGGCGATAAACTATGTGCCGGTTTAAGGACTTTAAATCAAGAATCACTTTCCAGCCCCCCGAAGCTTTGGGAACTAGAAATAGACGGGAATAGAACCCTCACCCCACTGGTTAAGAGGTACAGGCTGAATAGCTTTGATATCCAAAAGGTGTTGTATGGCCGAATTAACTCGAGCATTTTTGATGCGATCCTGAGAGGAAGAGCATCGCAAGAAGAGCTTTGGGGGAGTGGAGCGAAACTCTAGAGAAAGGCCAAAACGTATGGTAGACCTGACCCAGGCGTCTGAAACTGTAATGTCCTATTGATCAGCAAATTGGGATAGGCGATCCCCGATAGATTGATCTGGAAGGGAATCAACGGGACATCCGAAAGGGACTGCCCCTGCTCCCTCGAAAGGGCCGCTTGAAACCAAATCTGGAACCCTGCCTAACCTGGGGGTCCTGATGAGCCAGACTTTTGGAAGAGAAGGAACGCTGCGACTGCTGAGCTGGGAAGGACATCTCCGAGCCTCGAAAGGAAGGACGAAAGAAGGGCGACGATGTAGAGAAGGCAACACCTTGCGGTGATCTTTTGTTTCAATAAGGAGAGGATCTAGTTGAGAGCCAAAGAGCTTTTCCCCGGAGAATGGGGAAGAAGCAAGGCGCCACTTGCTTCTGATGTCAGCCTGCCAATTATGGAGCCATAGAAGCCGACAGGAAGTGACCGAGGTTCCTATGGCTTTGGCAGAAAAATGGGCCACATTGAGGGTGGCGTCTGCGGAAAATTCCACTGCTGCTAAAATCTTATTCAGATCCTGATGAGAACGATGATCCAAAGGAGGTAAGCGTGCTTGTAGTTGCCTCAGCCAGAGAATCGTGGCCCTGTTAAAAAAGGACGCTGCAGAAGAAGCCTGCACAGACCAGGCCGACGCCTGATGCCCTTTGATCAAGGTCCTTTCGGCTTTCTTTTCCTCCGGGCGTAAACACTCCTCAGGTGGACCTGTGAGGGGAGAGGAAGAAGACAGAGCCAGCACAGGTAAGTCGACAGAAGGAACTTGAAGTAGATGGGAGAAATCAGGAGCCATATTATAGAACCGTTTGTCCAAATTATTAGGAACAGGGCCTGAACTTGGAAAGGCCCATTGTCTGAGAACCACATCAGAAAATAATTTGGGGGCAGGAACCACTTCCTTTTGTACAGAAGGCTCCTGAAATAAAGAAGTGGTAGGATCCGTAGCCATAGAGGCAGATGCCGCTGCAGAAGAAGTCCCTCCAAGACCAGTGACATTTTGAGCTTTATAGAGTAATGAGCGAAACATTTGGGGGCGGAAAAGACCAATAAAGGCAGGTTGGTCCGGTTCTAGGCCTTCATCATCCGAGAGGTCATGATCAGCTACAATTTCCCCTTCTGAAAGGGAATCCTGGCTGGCCGAATCTACAGCTTCACAGACCTTCCTGACATCCTCCACTTCATCCTGGTAGGATGGGGCTCTGGAATGATGTTGAATACTAGAATGTACAGAAACTTCAGAAGAAGGAGAAGGCCTTTGCTGGAGGCCTTGAGAAATGCCCTGGCATATAGCCTCTGAAATGAGCACAGCTAAGGCTGGTGGTATATCAGGTAAGGTTTGAGGAACCTGACTGGGCACATGAACAGCAGGGTTCTGCAAAGGATGCTGCTCGGGAGCAGGAGAATGAGGGGCCTCATGAGCCACAGAAAACACAGATTCTGCCTCTGTATCACAAGCATTTTCCTCAAGGACCAATCTGTCTGGAGATAAGGCTGGGGTAGGCCTTTGTAGAGGAGTAGGATTGATAGAGGCCTTGGCTGAAGAGGAGAGGCATGGAAAAGCCTCAGGGAGGTTGGGGTTGGGCTCTAGGCCCGAAGCTGCCTGGGCCTTGTGGAAGGCCTTCTCTATGGCCTTATGGAGTCTTTCATCCTCCCGAGATGGTTTAGAGGCTAGAGAACAAGAAGAAGCTGCTGTGCCAACAGCCCTGGACTTGCTAGTCTGTCCTTTGGAGGTCCCCTCTTCAGGATCCTCTTCCCGGGGCTGTTTCCCCTTATCCTGGGTCTGGCGGGAAGAGCGCGATTTAGATGCGTCCGCCATTTTGAGCTACCAGCCATGAGGATATTAAAAAGTCTGAGAAGCCCGATTGCTGAGTTAAACTATCTGAGGGGTCCCCAGATACTTGTGATTTGCAGGAATGTTGCAGTCCTCGAATCGTAGCTCCAAATTGAAGTTGCTAGCCTGCTGGCTAAAGCGCGACTAGTAGTGCGGAAATGGCATCGCGCTAAGAAACGCTGCAGAGCTGGAAGGCTCTCAGACGCAGGACTCCTCCGCCAATTGCCTGAAGGCGGGATAGCCCGGTGACAGACCCCTCCAAAAAATTTGAGCCACTGGATGGAAAGGGGTTCTGGTTATAGTACCTCCGCCGATAGATAGTAGTTGGCGGGAAAGCCGGGAAACGCGGCAGAGCAAGTCGTGCCTGCGCTTGAAAGAGCTGCCAGCCGGCAGCCTAGCATAAGGAATAGCGGCCGAAAGCTGTGAAGATTAAACAAAAAGTGAGACCGGTCCGTTCCGATTTCAAAAGGCCAAGTTAAGCAATGTTGAGACAGAGAACTCTATAGACACAACCGTCCTGGCAGACTGAGTCGAAAAACTGGAGCCAAGCAGGGAGGGGCGGAGCTTAGACTTCCAGTAGACTTGGTCCTATTGGACAACAGCCGATGTCTCACCCACGCCTGACTGCCGTGACAGCCAATAGGAGAAAAGGCAAGTGCTGGTTATTTCACTTTTGTATGACACGCTGTTCATTTTTCAGTAGTAATACAAATTTCTTTCATTTCTTTTATTGTATTTTGAAGACCTGAGTCAAACATGCATATTGTAATATGGTTTTAATCAAGACAACTTGTTTTCATACCTATCATACAAAGTATGTTTACAAATTATTAAAGCTTCCAATCAAACTTTATAAAAGTTGCAGCTGCTTTAAAGGAGTCAATTCTTTAAAAGGTATGTGCCTTTAATGTGACTCATTAAATCAACCATGTCTTTTTTTAGGTTCATTTGGAAACCTGCCTGGAAAATCAAGGGGTGGCTGTAGAGTTTGTGCAGCCATGTATTTTGTTTGTCTTCTCTTGCATGTTGAAGCCTTCTTATAAACCACTGCACAACCCTATAATTCTGGACAGGGTGGTTAACTTTGGTCACATATACATTCTTAAAGACAACAATTATTAATGCTAAGATAACAAGATGAAAAAAATGTGTCTTTACATTCAGTACATTCACTGCTTAAATAAAGGATGGTTCAAGCTGTAATTACCACCTAAGGCCCAGGAGCAAAATCACTCTATATAAAGAGAAGTGTGCTGTATATGTGCCTGAAGAATAGCTGTTTGTCAATTTTTGTGACTTAATACACTTAGCTAACATCTTCTTTCACACAAACTGTATTTTAGCCTTTTCTTCTGATAACTCCACATTATTTCATCCAATAAGGGGACATTAACAGGAATGCAGCAATTCTATGAATGTTATTATTTTATTATTTGTGTATACTCTTAATTTTTTGAAAATAAACTATTTACTTCCTTGCATAAAGATTGGATTGTCACATTATTTCACTTTTCTAAACATGCATGAACATGCTTTATGTTTGTTCTTCAGTGAAATGATATGGTATTACTTCGCTGTTTTTGGTTTGTGAACTATACTTCAAATTAATATTGAGAAGTGGCCTATGCATGTTTTTTAATAGTATCTGACTTTCATTTCATTATGTTGCTTGAAGTGAACTGTGCCTGGCCAGATGGCATCTGTTGTCATCATATCTAGCTAGGAATGAGTCAAAGTCTAATATGCAACCTCTTCCACATATTTCGATGGAGTAAGAAAAACGAAAGTCTTTTTGTTATGGAGGAAAGGGAAAATGCACATCATTTTTTTCAAATGAGATAATTGCAGCCATATCGTGCATCTTGAGAACAGTTGAAAAAAGATATTTTTTCTGGGGAAAAAAAAAAGAATAGCATTGTCTTATCTGGGCTGTGTCAACAATGTATGATCTGAGGAATTCTAAGAGATAATAATAAACCATCTGTGTTTAGTGGGGGATAGTTTTTGCTTAAATGATTTTGATTAACAACCAAGTTTGATTGTAGTTCTTTGGAGGGTAATCATTTCACGACTCTACAATTATAACTGTGAATGCCGAGTTAGAGGCAATGGCAAAAGAAAAAAAAGGATTTAAATTAGCATTTATACTCAGAAAAACACACTATGGATTGATTACGTGCTAAAGGCAACATGAGTGCTATTAATATGATAGATACTATATGTAAGCCATAAAAGAAAAAGAGCTTATCATGAAATAGACATTGCCTTTTGTCACTCATGCACTACAAATGGGGCAGGTTGCAATGCTACTACAATGCCATTACACTGCCACTTATACTGATGCTGGTACAAAAATTCTTCTGTTCAATTATTTTAATTTCTGCTCATTTCCCATTGCAGAAAGAAATTATCATTCTCTCAACCTTACTTTTGCGTCCTCTTCGAACATTTTGTTGTACTATATTTTGTCTTTAGCAATTAATGTCAACCAGTAACATTTGAAACTGTGATTAAGATTAAACTATGAATGTGGTTTTAATGCGTAATAGATGAAAAAAGTTCCAGAAAAAAACAGAGTAAATGTGAAAGAAAAAAATAAAGTAGAATATGGAGAACTATTACTGATTTAGATTCTTTCAAGATTGAAACATAAGGGAAAACTGCAATAATAGTGACATTTTTGAGATAGCTGCATAATGAAGAACTCTAGTCTTTTGTGACATTTTAAGATAAAAGCATAGTTCTGACATCATCGTAATTCTGTTTCCACAATTTTCTTTCCTCGTTTCCTTGTAAATTAACAGGAAGCCCCTAGGGTTGGGCCTGATTTAATCACACTTAAGAGTGTGCTCACTAATGTCAATGAGACTTGAATTAGCTGTGACTAATAGGCTTCTGTGAAGTGGCATTGCTTTGCTTTCTAGAGCTGAGTTGATAATCATGAGGTGGAATGATTTGCTTTTGAATAGTGCCACAATTTGAGGCTTCTGGCTCAGGTCCTAGTTAGAGCATCCATAACGCAAGGAAAGCACTGCAGTGAAATTTGCAGAGACACCAGATTCTGGATGACAATTTTTTTTAAGAAATGAGAGACTAGGAGATCACCCACTTGAACTCTGGAGTGCTACTCCTTGTGAGGAAATGGTAGGAAATAAGTTTCTTATAACTGATCATGAGTGGAGTGGATTGGGACCGAGTATCAATACTTCCTAAACTGCTGTGCAGTCTTTATGGACATATGACCAACAAAAGCCTCACTTTCTTAAACACTAATGGATTTCATTAATTTATAACATAAGAGAGACATTCTGAATGGCCAGGAGGATAGAGGACTCTGAGTAAGTTGCCCTGGTTTTTTATTGAGTTAAGAATTATAAAAGGAGCCTTGGTAGTAGTGGTTTAATGCACCCTGTTATTAACTCAGCTGCCTGCAATTTCTGCAGGTTCGAATCTTACCAGGCTCAAGGTTGACTCAGCCTTCCATCCTTTCTAAGGTAGGTTAAATGAGGACCCAGTTTGTGGGGGCAATAAGCTGACTTTGTATAAATATACAAAAGTATGAAGGCTATTGCTTAACGCATTGTAAACTGCCCTGAGTCTCCAGAGAAGGGCGGCATATAAATCAAATTAAAAAAAAAAGAAAAGAAGTGTTTGCTATCTTAGAGGATTTTAGTTTAAAAGCAAAATGCTTAACAAGATTGTAGTTCAAGAAAGTTTTAAATGGATAAAGTAGACAGTAATTTTAGAAAACAGAAGGTTGTTTTCCCTCATAAAAAGCCCTTTGAAAATAACAAAATTTAATTAGACAAAGAGACTGGACCTTTCTGGGAATATTGATTGTTTATTTTTAAGAACAGGAGATAATTGGTGAATTTTACAAAATAAGAAGATAAAGGTAATATGGCTATGTGATTATAACTTTAGAAAAGTAATTGGGGCAAGAGTGTTAGATACAGAAAAACAAAAAAGGGCTAGGGGGAAGAATCCTGCCTTTTATTTTCATCATAGTAAATGAAGTACTTTCAGTTTCTTATAATGGCAACCACAACAAAAACTGCCAAATTAAAAGAAGGATGGAAAGGCTTAGTTGAACAACTTACAGTCAAGGGCATTTCATCCAATTTATCGCAGAAAATGTTTGAGAAATTTAGCAAAAAATTTACTGCAATGGATACCGATAATATTTTAGAAAAGATAATACTGACATTTAGTGGGAACTGAAAAGCTCTTATGGACTTTTTGCATAATGAACAACAGTGAACTTGTGATGGTTTTACTTATTAAACAAAATAGATTATACAAAGAAGGGAACCATGATGACCAGAGGGCAAATCCATGTTTTCAGGCCCCTCTGGAACATTCCTTTGTGGGCAGGACCTGTAACGTGACCTTCCTGCTGGAACAGATAAAAGCAGGTACTATAGATAAAACTGGGAAGGAATGACTGCTAAAATAATGCAAATTAAATTAATCTCCAAATTATTCCCAAAATATTTCAAATGAAATTCTCAAATCCCCTAAAAATAAAGTAGAAAATGCAAACCTATTTTTGCAGGACATGGGAATACTGTATATGAAGCAAATTTCAGCACAATTTTAATCAGGAATATAGGCAAAAAATACTTCTCACTGAATTGTTCAGCTGTGTATTTTCCCAGCTTGTATAACTGTTTCAGAAGTGGGATTGCTGCTAAAATAAAATAAAAAACTATTTGCTAAAGTAAGATGAACAGGACATCAAAGCATCTTCACTGAGTATCTACCACAGGGGTCCTCAAATTATGGCCTGAAGGCCACATATGGCCCGCAGAAGCCATTAATCCAACCTGTGCAGGACCACAAGGCTACCCCGCCCTTATCGCCCCGCCCACCCACTGGCCCCCATCCTTCAGCCAAGAGCAGGATTTACCTTTGCGCGCCCCGCGGACTGGAACTGGAAGGTAAGGCCAATATTTTTGGCCTGCAGGATGCTTCCGGATGCAGGGGAGGTGAAAAATGGGCCCATTTTTGGCTTCCCCCACCTCCAGTAGCCCTCTGCAGGCCAAAAACAGTGCACACGGAGGTCTCCTGGGGTGTCCATGTGCCCTGTTTTTGACCTGTCCACCTCCAGAAGATAGAGGGAGAAATAGACAGAGAGAGAGAGACAGAGAGATAGACATAAAGAGAGAGAGAGAAAGAGAGGGAGTGAGGGAAAATGAGACAGAGAACATACACACACACACACACACACACACAGAGAGAGAGAGAGAGAGAGAGAGAGAGAGAGAGAGAGAGAGAGAGAGAGAGAGAGAGAGAGAGAGAGAGAGAGAGAGACTGACTGACACTTGTTGATTGTAAGCTCCTTGGGGCTGACAAGAATTGCTGCAAAACTGAGGTTCCTGAAGTGGATCACTAGACTTCTAAACAACTGAAAAAAGTAAAAAGAAAAGTCAACCAACATGCAAACAAAAGCAAATAACACACTCCCAGGAACAAAACAAATTAAAGTTTAATTTGTGTGCATTGTTTAATGGAATGCTTAATTGGCCACGTCCACCTAGTCACATGACCTAGTCAGGCTCACCAAGCCAGTCTGGCCCTCCAATAGTCTGAGGGACCGTGAATTGGCTCCCTGTTTAAAAAGTTTGAGGACCCCCGATCTAAGGCAATATTCTAAATACTTTGAGCAACAGATTTGGACACGTGCTTGGTCTCTTTTCAAAGCACCCTCCTCTATAGTTGTAATATATTTAGTAATTTTGATTTTAAATTTTAGACAGTTTCTAGAGTTAGTGTTGTGAGATAGGTGGTCACATAAATGATTAAAATAGAATAAAACACTGGTCTCTAAAATAACCTTCAATAAAAATTATAGAATACTTTGAACATTTGTGATCAAGCACTTTTAATAAAATGATGCAGTTAGACTTGCCATGTTCAATCTATTTTGAACTATAAATTGTGGGCAATAAATGTATTAAAAAGATAAATGGGGATTCTTCTCTCCATTACTCTTTCACTCTTCTAGTCAATTTGCTGACAGACTGACTTACTCAGAATTCTTATTCAAAGTAATAAATAATACACATTTGCTGATTTAAATTGCAGGAATACTGCAGTGATAGATCTGCAAATACAAGCTAGCAATAGCATTTAGACTTCCATTCCATGTTTTACAGTACTGTCTGAGTGGTTTATAATGTCAGCATATTGCCTCCAACAATCTGGGTCTTCATTTTACCAACCTCGGAAGAATGGAAGGCTGAATCAACCTTGAGCCGGTCAGCATCGAACTGCTGACTGTGGGCAGTTAGTCTGCAGTACTCTTAACATCTAACATTCTAACATTGTGCCACCATGGGTCCTAATGAACAATATTACATGTAGGACAAAATGTATTTATAAAATTCATGGTGCCACAAGTATTCTATTTAATGATCACAATTTAATATTGGAATTTAAAAATTTTATATTAATTACTTTAATCTTTTTTTGAAGCTCAATTTTAATGCAAAAGAACAGGTGAGGAATATGCAAATCTTTTGAAACAAATATTTCAGAATGCATGAGAACATAAACATGTCAAATCTTATAGAGTAGCTGTGTCTTCTACCAGGGTCATTTGGCTGCTTTGGAAGATGTAGTGTTATTGGGATAAAAATATCTCTTTTGAAGAAGTTTGGAGTTCCAAGAACAACTAAATAGGTTGCCTCTCCATAGTAGGGACAGAATCAAGCAGGGCAGGGGTGGGTTCCAATTTTTTTTACTACCGGTTCTGTGGGCGTGGCTTATTTGGTGGGCGTGGCTTGGTGGTCATGTGACTGAATGAGCGTGGCCAACTCAAAGTCACTCACGGCAAGGTGGGGCAGCACCTTGCTGTGAGTGACATCAAGTTGGCCATGCCCACTCAGTCACATGACTGATGCTGCAGAGACAGAGCGATTTCTTATGTACCTTCCCCTGACCCTTGGGCTGATAAAATAAAAGCCTGCCTGCCTAGCAGCCCAAATTGGAAAATGAGGGGGGGGGACGCTTCATGTCTAGAAAAACAGCCTTTCTTTTAATCGCCTCATCAAACCACAAACTCCTCTGATCAGGGCTTCGGTCTCTGAGTAATGGGTCGGACGAAGAGTGGGGAAGTGACTAAAGGGGGACAAAGCCCCCTTAACGTGGATGCACGTAAAAAAAGGGTGGAATTTTGACAAACTTCTCCCCCAAGACCAAGAAGAGATTCATTTCCCACTCGCCCTCCCCCCCCCAACATTTCCAAGAGCCTCCAACATTGCAGCAGCTGCTGCTCCTCGCCTCTCCTGTCCCAGAAGTGGAACCAGGCGCCGTTTCCTCCCCCAAGTCATTGTTGGAGCATCAGAGATCTAAGGAAAAGTCTTCCAGCTCTTCACAATCACCTTTAAGAGAGGCGAGAAGCCAATGCAAAAGAAGCGGAGCCAACAGGTGTGTGTGTGTGTGTGTGTGTGTGTGTGTGTGTGTGTGTTTGTCCTTCTGTGGTCCTCTCCCGGGGGATGGCCAGGGCTTCACCGCCTCCAAGTCCTTGCGAAGGGATAAACACACACACACATACCCTGCCCTGTCACCTCCACTGCTGCTTCTTTTGCATCGGCTTCTCACCTTTCTTAAAGTTGATCGTGAAGAGCTGGAAGACATTTCCTTAGATCTCTGACATTGCACAATGACTCGGGGGGATCTAAGGAAACATCTTCCGGCTCTTCACGATCAACTTTAAGAGAGGCGAGAAGCCAACGCAAAAGAAGCAGCAGTGGAGGCAACAGGGCAGGGCATGTGTGTGTGTGAGTGACAGAGAGAGAGAGAGAGATCCAGCCACCCTCCCCCAGCACCGCCGCTGCTCCTGCCCCTCTCACCTCCAGAACAGTGGCTCCGTCTCCCTGAAGGGCCGCCCACCCACCCACTGGCTGGGCTGCAAGGCAGGCAAGCATGGTAGGGCCATGGGGAAGGGAGCTAGCTAGCCGAACGGCCCCGACATGCTTGCCTGCCTTCCCGATGGTCCCCGTGGCCAGGCGCTCTTCCTTACCTTCCTCCCCCACCACCGTTTCTTTTTTCAGCTGCTTACCTTCCACGGCGGCTGGTCCAGAGTCGGGAAGGCAAGCTAACCCGAGTTTTTGGCAGCCCCCAGCCAGCCGCCACTGCTGGAAAGTTGCTGGCCAGAAAGCCTCCAAAAAGGCTTTTTTGCCAGCGACTTTCTCTGCAGGCTGCCAAAAAGCATCTGCTGTTGTTGCCATGTTCTTTGCGCATGCACATTCCATTGGACTTGCAAGGCAATAGGATGTGCATGTGCAAAGAACATGGCAGTGATGAACATGGCAGCCAGGGAACCGGTTCGGGGGCGTGGCCAGCCAGGAATTACTACCGGTTCTCCGAACGATGAGAGATTTTTACTACTGGTTCTCGAGAACCGGTGCGAACCGGGAGCAACCCACCACTGAAGCAGGGTGTGTGGGAATCAGCAGGATATCTAAATGATATGATCTTGCCAAAACAAAGAATAGCTTTCTTCAGAGCCAAATTTAATATTCTCCCCTCAGCACTTCTCCAGGGTAGGTACAAGAGAACACCAATAGCAGAACGGGTATGTATATGTGGAAAAGGAGAAGTCGAAAATATCTCACATGTTTTATTGTAGTGTGAGTTATACAGAGTATGTAGGTCAATATATATTCTCCCCTTACTAGAGAGATTGCCAGGGAGGACAGACGACTTTTATGTAGGTTTTCTCCTCCAAGACTCGAATCTGGCTACCACGTGTGCAGTGGCAAAATTCTATGTCGCTGCAATGTCCACAAGAAAAAAATTGATTATAGAATTATAGATGTCAACTGGTGCCTATTTTTTGGAGATATCTATAACAATTATTGGAAAAACACATTTACTCACATACTTATTGGCTCTCCATGCATGTAAATTAGGAAGTGACCCTAACGGTTTGAGATCATGTATTTTCATAACAGGGATGTTATTATTCACAATTAATGTCAGTATTATTTTTAATTTATTGTATGTCTATTACTGGTCAATGATCGTAATAAAGTTTTTATTCTTAAAAAAAATATCTTATTCTTTGAAGAAGTTTTTTCTCTTATGAAAAAAGAAGCTATTTTTCTCAGGTTTAATTTTAGAGAATATATTTCAATATCCATCTACTGTTCTGCTAATATACTATTAAGACAGGGATATAAACATACAATTAAAAAGGATATATATGGTTTTTCACATGTTTTTATGAAACTAACTGGCAACCAGAAACAAGAAAACTGAAACCTGCTTAGCTTTCTGCAAAATGAGATTGGCATAATATACATTTTGCAGTATTATATTGCAATGGATAGGTAATGGGGTAAGGATGATGCAATGAAAATTGTGACACACTCTGCTCCTTGCATATGTGAATAGGATTTGCATGGGATATCACAATACACACACAATAGGGATAGAGGTTGTGTTGTATTATCATAATACTCATTTTCTCACTTGCCTCACATTACTCCCTATAAAGATTATGTTGCCCTGGGAAGAAATAAACAGAAATTCATACACAACTAAGATGGATGCCAGAAAAGCTACGCACAGTGATTTGTTTCCCAATAGTGTAAATAAATAAATATCATAATAATAACATAATAACAATAGAATTCCTGTGAGGTTGAATATTCACAGGCATAGTTTTGGGGATGAAAATTTTCCTGTTATCTACAACTGTAGTTTTTATTAGGGCAGAAGTAGGAAATTTATGTTAAAAAATATTTCTAAGTTGAAGAAAGGAGGGGGGAGGGAGGGGGAAAGGGAGAGGGAGGGAGAGGGAGGGAAAGAGAGAGAGAGAAAGGGAGGGAGGGAGGGTGGGAGGAAGAGAGAGAGAGAGAGAGAGAGAGAGAGAGAGAGAGAGAGAATTCAATTGCCTCCACCCATAACATATATTAATTAAAGAGAAAAACAATATTTAAAAACACCCACCATTCTAAAATAGTATCAGTAATTTTCAAAATTAAATTGTTAAAATCTGAAATAACAAGGAAAATTTAGAACATTGCCTGGCATCATGAAGGCAATAATGGTGTACTTGGCAAACCATTGGGAAATGGATTCCATTTAGTTCTCTTCCTAATCTTGGGTCACAACCATTCGTTCAACGAGTGCTCAAAATTATGATATTGCTAAACAAATCATACTTAACAACCGATTCTTGGACTTCCAGACATTGAAGCCGGAAGCTTTTCTTTTAGGTTTGATTTACAAACAAGAACAACAACAAGAAGGAAAAGCAGCGAAGACCTCACCTTCAGCAAAGATCTGGATGAAGTGCCAGGTGTTCGAGACCCCTCAAAACATCAGCAAGATGGGTGACCAGATCTCAGAGGGAAGCTTAAATCAGGCACTGGTACAGAGAAGATGGTCTTCTGGGTTCCCAATTTATGGCGTTGTTTTCTGTGATGTTTCTCAATCTTGGAAACTTTAAAAGATGTGGACTAAAAGTCTAAGAGTTGCAATCCACATCTCTTACAGTTGCCAAGATTGAGAAAAACTGGTTTAATGGAAGGAACCTGGAGTGCAGCAACCCTGCCAGATCAAATTGGTCAGGCAGATACTATGGGAAATAGTGGTCCCTCAGTTAGCCTGGTCCTATGCCATGTATGGACCAGCTTCCCTTTTATAGCTATACTTTAAATATACATTTTTATACATTTTTAGTTTTTACTTGTAAAAAGTATTATGGTGTATTTTTAATTCTTTTCAAATAAAGCACTCATTACTAAGTTGCTATACTGAAAGGCTATAGTATTCATTCCCACTGTATATCCAATATTTTTTTCAGAAATACATGGACACTGTAAAATCATCTTATCGAAAGAAAATGTGATAAATCTGAAACATTATTTTTTCTTATTGTTTCCCCCCCTCAAACCCAGATAAAAATATAATATATAAAGCTGGGCTTGCATCATTCACAGTAAACAAATAAACCATTTACTTAGGAACAAAGATACAGACTATCATTCATAACAAAACCATAAAGATCAACAGTTATTTGGGGAAGTTAAAAGGGGAGAGTGACTGAAAAACAGAGGGCAAAAAGGGATTTGTGTGTTTGTATGAGTACATAAGTCAATTGCATAACGGAAGAACTTGCCCATCTTCTTTGTCAAAGAATAAAACTGTTCTTTCACTCAATCATAAATGCTACAGTATAGGAACAAATAAACCCACCAACCTGAGATTACTGGGGCTGCCCTTTCAAACATCGAACAACATCCAGATAATAGGTTGTAGCCTGTTACAAATCCACACAATAAGTTACAGGATTGCAATAAAAATAAAATTGCAAGGATAGAGTAAGCTTAATAAATTCATAATGGTACACAGTTTTTCAGAATAATATTATACCTACAAACATAATCTGCACTACTGCCCATAAGGAAAAACTCATTTTGACAATCTAAATATTTGCCTGCAAGTCCCAACTGATTTGTCAGCAACTGTGTTAATGTGCTAGGAATACTAATGTATTGATTTTGAGAATGCTTTTATTCTCACTTCAATATTTCAAGCTTCTCAGCTGCTGTCCCTGAACAATAAAATGACATAATTACTTCTGCAAAGAGGTTTGTCATAACCCAATGTTTGATTTATACCTTTTTTTCTTCTAATCATAACATCTGAAAAACTAAGTTCGTTTTTCACATGTGAGGGGGGAATAGAGGTGTCACGATGTGGCAGCAGATTTGTTCATATTGTTTCTTCTTTAAAAGTTGTTCTTTTAAAAATGAACAACTCAATGCAGGGTTTTTTTCCAACCAGCGAAGACATAGCTACAACTGCTCTGACTTTCAGCATGAATTTCTATAGCTTGTATAACCCATCACTGCAGTAATAACTTATATTTTATCCCATCACAAGTTGTTTCAACGTCTCAGCCTAAAAAGTTACTACTCTAGTATAATGCTGGCAGTGACCTTTAGCTTCCAATATCATGCTCACTGCAGGAAGTCTCACACAAAACAAAAATTCTAAAGTAAGTTTATGAAAGGGTAGAATATTACATTTGCAATAGCGGCGAATATCTGTAGCTCAGGTGTAGGATGAGGGTTAAGGTTCATTCTCCGAGCTTGTGGGTTGGTTTCCGAACGTTTCGTTACCAGGCTAGATAACATCTTCAACGGAATTCAACTCCACTGAAGATGTTACCTAGCATGGTAACGAAACGTTACCACAAGCTTGGAAAACGAACCTTTACTCTCATAGTTACATTTATTGCGCGTCGACTAATAAATGGGCAAAATACAGCCATTATGAACCCGGTAAAAAAACAACAACACATGGATAGGTGTACAAGTGTCACCCAACATTTAGTTTATTTTTATTTTATTTGTCAAGACCATATTAGGCAATATATATAAGCATGAATTGAATACATAAAATAGATACGAATATAGGAAACGTTAGGATAGAGATGGTAGGCACACTGGTGCTCTTATGCATGCCCCTTACAGACCTCTTAGGAATGGGATTTCAACTATTCAAAGTTTGTAGAATTTATTAATATACATTAATCATGGATTATTGTAATGAATCATGGTCATAGCTGATTGATATAATATATGCCTAGATGCCTAGATTTTATATGTTTGTTTTTTACTGTTTTTCCTTCTTTTATAACTTTGAGTATTTTTTTTTCTTTGTTTGTATGTAGTTAAAAAAAAATTAAGGAGAAACTATCACAGTGCATTCTCTAAGTATGTAGTTATAAGTAAGCACCACAGAATTCAATAAATGTGAATACAGGCATAGGCTTATATTTGTAATTTTGCAGATATTAATGAATTGAACATTATGGAGAAGAGTGAAATAAAAACACCAGTAATAAAAACATATAGTGTTGTTCTTTTGAGTTGCTATAATATACAGTAAATGTCTCACTGGAAAAGACCCTGATGTTATGAAAGACTGAAGGAAAAAGAGAGGATGAGATGATTAGATAGTGTTGATGCAATGAACATGAATTTGGGCAAATTCTGGGAGATAGTGGATGACAGGGCGCCTGGCATGATATGGTCCATGGGGTCACAAAAAGTCGGACACAACTTAGCAACTGGACAATAAGAACATAGTAAATATCAAAATTTATCAATGACTGAAAATTAAGCATCTCTTGAAGTTCTCCCTAAGAACTCCAGATCATCCTAATGAGAAAACATGACTGCTCACATAGTGTCGTCTCAGCATAATAGATGGCATTGATTAGACAGACAGACAAGACAAACAGACAGATTGATTGATCAGATAGATCTTCCATTGAAGTCACAGAAAATAAACCAATCCATGGAACTTTACAAGTTCTCCTTCCCCTAACTTCCCCATGAATTGCAATACAAAAATAGTTTTACTGCTTTCTTATTATTTTTGTATTGTTTTAAATATTGTTTTAAATCAATATATATTATGTTTTTAATTACTGTAAGTAAACATTACTCAAGTACCGTATTTTTCGGAGTATAAGATGCACCGGAGTATAAGACGCACCTTAGTTTTTGGGGAGGAAAATAAGAAAAAAGCTGATTGGCAGGTGGATCAGCCTCCCAAAATACCCGTAATCAGCTGTTCCCAGAGGTGAATTTTAGCAATAGGTTCCTTGGTTGTGAGCTCCATGCCTTGCTTTTTTTTCTGCCTCTGAAACCTCTGAAACTCTGTTTCAGAAAAAACTTTTTTTCCTGCCTCTGAAAGCCTCCAAAACAGAGCTTCAGAAAAAAAGCCTCGGAAGGTCTGTTTGGGGGCTTCTTTTCTGAAGCTTCATTTCTGATGCCTTTTTTCAGCCTCTGAAACCTCAGTTTGAGAAGCTGGACAGGGCTACATTTGGAGTATAAAACGCACCCAGATTTTCACCCTCTTTTTTGGGGGGAAAAGGTGCGTCTTATATTCCGAAAAGTACTGTACTTTGTTCACGTCAGCTAATAACTTGGAGGAGTCTCTTCATATTCACAGACTTGATAGAGAACATCCTTTATTACATTGCAGTAAAAAAAAAAAGCCAGCACCCTATAAAATGTATTCTTCAATACTGTATAATCCACTGCTTTATAATAGATTTCATGTGTTTATATGCTTTAAACCATTTTTCAAAAAAGATAGCTACCTATTGAGCAAATAAACAAATATTTGTTATATCTCCTGCACTTTGAATTAGAGTCTATAAAAGAGCCTAATTTTATATTAAAACTGTTGACAACAAAAAATACTGGAGAGGAAAAATCATTTTTTCCCATATAGTGTATCAAAAAAGCAATTTAAAATTGAATAAAAAAGGAGAAACAGTAGTGATATCTGAATGGTAGGTGTTGTGAAAATTGTGCTGTGAAAATCAAAGTACTAGTTTGTACTGCAGCCATAAATTACTAAACTAATTATCTAGTAGCAGGCATAACTGAATCATTCAAAGGAGTAATTAGCAATCAGACATAATGAGTACTGCTCCAATTTCTTGTCATACTGTATTTAGCTTCAGTGCAGCCTAGAGGATCTGAATTATTTCCTCTCTTTCTCTAAAGGCATTACTGCTATATTGAGTGCATCAGCCCATATTATTACTCCCAGTAGATTAATTCTTCACTGGACTGCACACTCCTGATTTCTTCTGTCAAAGCCTCTTCAGCTCTCTGGAGTACTTTTAAATGTGCAACGTCCTTAAAACAACAACAAAAATAAATTTTCCTTGAGTTTAAATATAATTTGCCAGATATTGAAATATTGTAACTTTTATTAAATCCACTTCAGTGTTGTATGAAATCCAGTTAAAGTCAGTAGTAAGCCATATAGCACATTTTAGCAAATAATTTTAAAAAATAACCAATCTTTTTAAAATACTTATAACCTTTCAGGAATATATCTATAGAGCAGTAAACAGGAACATAAAAATATAACATTGTGTATATTGAAAAACAATATAGTGTTGGAAAATTCAAAAACAAAACATATAATTCATAAGGCTTAAAGAGTTATTTTGGCCCAATTTAGCTGCCAAATCCAACACACACATACTCACCTGTGCAGAAATCTTAAAATTAAACCTTGGCCAAAATATAGTTGTTCACAGTGGTGAAATGTAAAATTTGTTACTACTGGTTCTGTGGGCGTGGCTTGGTCGAGGGGGTAATGTGACTGGGTTGGCGTGGCCAACTTTTTTCTTTTTTTACTTTTAAAAGCATTTTTTCTACAACCTCTTCGGCCGAAGATGTTGTTAAAAAATGCTTTTAAAAGGCTCTGACGATCCAGCTGAGCCACGCGATCATTAGAGGCTTTTTTTTTTTTTAACATTTAAAAGCATTTTTTCGGCCGAAGAAAAAATGTTTTTGAAAGTAAAAAAAAAAAAAAGGCTCTGATGATCATGGGGCTCAGTTGGGCATTGGGGGGGGGAGGGGTTGGCAGGGATTTTTGCTACCGGTTCTCCGAACCAACTGCTGCCATTGCTACCGGATCGGGTGATCCGTCTGAACTGGGAGCATTTCACCTCTGGTTGTTCAGCCATCACTTTAATACATCCTTTGCAGTTAAGTTATCACTTCCTTTTATACCTGGTTCGAACTGATTTTTGCCTCTTTGTCCCTCAAAATTCAAATGAAATCAACCCCCTATAAATTTAAATCCATTATTCTTTGTCTTCTATTTTTAATTAGGGAAAGACAGAGCTTCAGCTTTGTTTATTTGAGATCTCATTTTATGTATTTGAAGTTAATCTTCTTGAGATTAAATGCTGCCTCTTCTTTCAATACCATCATGTTTAGATTTTAGTCCACAATAATCCTTGTTACTGTTTTCTGAACTTGTTCCAGTTACTGGGACATACGTCATAGAAATTGTATGTCTGTTAAATTTCAGTTAGTTATTTTCAGCCTATAGATTAACTGGATTGGATGTCATGTTCAGAAATGAGAGAGTGTATGTCTGGTTTAGCAAAGAGAAGGACAAAGAGTGACTTGATATCATAATAATAATACTTGTGGGACTGTCACAAAGAAGAGGGAGTCTTCAATCAATCAGAACAGAGCTGGAAGGGTCCTTGGAGGCCTTCTAGTCCAACCCCCAGCTCAAGCAGGAGACCCTATAGCATTTCAGATAGGTGACTGTTGAGTCTTTTCTTAAAAATCTCCAGTGATGAAGCCTCTATAACTTCTGAAGGCAAGCTGTTCCACTGGTTAATTATCCTCACTGTTAGGAAGTTCGTCCTTAATTCCAAGTTCCAGTTCCAAAGGAACTGAGGACAAGAAGTAATGGATGGAAGATATTAAAGACAACTCCAACACAGAATTAAAGAAAAAATTCCTAATACTGAAGCAGTGGAATTAACCAGCTTGTCTCCAGAAGTTGTAGGTTCTCCATCACTGGAGGTTTTCAAGAAGAGACTGAACAATCATTTGTCCAGGATGGTATAGGATCTCCTCTTGAGCTGAGGATTGGACTAGAAGACTTCCAAGGCCCCGTCCAACTCTGTTATTCTAGTGCTGGGTCCTGTGGGATATATTCTTTGTGTACAAATAGTCACAGAAGTCTTAATATACTTACTGGTATTGCACTGTATCACGCTATTAGTTATGTACATGTTTCAAAAGCTGCAGAAGCATCTTCCAAGCTTTCTATCAGTTCCTCAAGGTAGATCAGATCAGAAAATAGCTTACATAGGTAATCCTGGAACTCCATTTTATTAATATAAACTCTAGTAATAGAACCTTGAAATTCTGAAAGTGTTTTCCCTGCCTATTGTATCAAAAAGGGTCATAGTGGGGCAAGCTTCTTTATCATACTACCTTGTCTTTCCAGGCTTAATTCATGTTTTCCTAATAGCCTTTGCATTTTTTCCCTCAAGATTATCTCCATAGTTTTTCATATATAGATATGACTAGAACACTTCAGCAGGTACTTGAATAAGCTGCATCAGCTCTTCAAGTGGATGCTTCTAGTCTTCAAGTGGAATATATATAAAGGGTTGAATTACTTCAGTAATAGCTATAAGCTATGGCTAAATCATTATCATTTCTAATATGACAAGTTATTTTATTTTATTTTAAAGAATTCTTCTGGAAGGAGCTCAGCTTCAATGCTCTTAGCAATTCCTCTATTTATGGTATTGTGTCTTAATCATCTTGCTGGTAAACAGAGCAAATTTAAGTGGGAGTTGGTGAATGCAAACTTTAGAAATTAAAACTACCCAGCATTCCAATTTTAACTTCCAAGTAAAAACAAAATAAACAGCAATATTCTTCCATGAATTAACAAAACATTGATTTAATTGTTTGATTTCTAAGTCCAGTTTAATTCACATTTCTCTGCCACAATAGGTTTGTGGTTAATATTCAAAATATATAAAAGCATAAATATTTTAATGTTTAAAACAGTCTAATACTTCAAAAGATAGCTTGAAATTCTATTTTCCAGAATCAACCGTATTATACATATGTATGTGGGAGATTTCTGCTGATGTATTTTTCATTACTGTAAGTGCAAACAACCTGTAGTCCATGGCCTTCAAACACTTCTGGCCTCATTTCTGCAACTTATTGCATCTTTAAAATTTGCCAGGAAAAATATTTATACTTGACGGTATAATTTTTACTGAGTTTTGGTTAAAATACAAAGCAAAACAGAACATAAAATCTCTACAAGCCTTAATATACCTATTTAAACTTTACAGCGACAACCAATCAAATTAAATGAAAGATACTCAAAAGCTAAAAATTAAGTTACCATTTATTTTCTTTAAGAAAACATTCATTCAATTTCATATCATTCAGATTCCTATTCCAGATTCTAATTTATATTTAAAATGTCTGTATCTTATATTTGCTATAATCTTCATGAAGACTAAAGGATAATATAAATGTTTAGTATAAACATATAGTATAAGCATAATTTTTCTTATATAGTATTAAGAGTAGAATGCACTAGTACTGTGGTAGAATGTACTATAATTCAGATTCGGGGGGAGGGGGGAGGTTGTATTCCAGAAGGCAAAACCCACAATGAACCATAGAAAGTTTGGTCATGAGAAAGAAAGTTAAAACTGCTCCTCCCTAATGATTCCCAGAGTTTATCTATAGTGATGCAAATAGTTGCTTCAGTTTGATAAGATTTTTGTCTATAGGTAAGGGCTATAAAGGAAACAACTCAGAAATAACTCCAAGTGTCTCTAGGTTGAGGGGTTGGAGTGGAGGGCCTAACATATACAGCTAAAACAAAGAAGGAAATAAAGACAATCACCTGATTGTTGTCATCAAGATACTTATATCTGACTACACTCCATTTTGTATATGCAAACTCAGCTGCTGCAATATGATAAAAAGAATGAAAAGACTATTTGCATTGAAACAAGGAGGCCACAGGTTTCTTATCTGCTGAGCCTGGCAGCTCAATACACAATGAGACTTCCTTGGAAGAAAGAGCAGGAAAAGATTAACACAACTAGTAAAGAAATTCAACCTTGCAGATTAATTTTTACAATTGATTTTTCTAATAACTACATGGGCAGTAAACTATGTTGCATTATAGTCTCATGTCTAAGCTGCAAGCCAGTCTTGTTGCATGCAAGTTTACAAGAGCAGAAAGTTGTATTTCTATGCCAGATTAAAGCAATAAGGATAATAAAATATACTTGCCTGCTCTTGATTGTCTGAGGAACCTCCTGCCAAGCTCCTGGGAGAGGAGATAGTCAAATTTTCTGAAGAACAGGCTTGCCACATATTTAGGCATTTGCCTAAATATTTGCACTTTGCAGCCGATTCAGAAGTCTATACTTTAGTAGTGCAAATCTTGGTTAGATATCCTTCTGCTCCACTTTAGAAACATAAACCTAGGTTTCTCCTCTGTTTCTCTGCTCAACACAGGAATGTTTGTATTGTTTCTATTTGCATGGATTATCCGGTGCTAACATCTAACGAAACCATGAGTGAAAGGATGAAGCTGGGCTGTAAACTGTCTATTAATTAACATACAATATTTGATCAGTATTTCCAAAATCTCTGGCTGCCTTGTCTCACAAAATGATCCTTTGGCTACTCAGAACAAAATCATTTCACTCCCATATTTTCGGCATACAATTGAAAATCTGGTGTGTACTAATGAACTCTGCAGTCTCTTTGCTTCAGCTCATAAATCTCTTTTTGCTGTTGCTCTCCTAGTCAAATCATGAAGTGAAGCTCTAAATTTTTGCACGAAGTTCTGATAATTTAGCTGCCTCTTTAGTAAACTCAGAGCAGAAGTCACTTGGAGTGATCTGTAAGAAATTCAGTGTTGTGGTCTGCCAGCAGCCTGCAGAGCTGGCAGCGGAGTCGGACACTGAGGAGGCTGGGAAGGACCACGGTCAAGTCCTGGAGTCTGGGGAAGGCACAGATGAGGGCTCTGCAGCGGAGGCAGAGATGGGGCCAGGGCCATCGGGGAGTTGTGCGCAGACTCCGGAACCTCCAGAGTCAGACATCAGAGAGGCAGAGGAACAGGAGGAGCCTATTCCTAGTCCGCGCATGCGCAGAGCTGCCAGAAGGCAAGAACAGTTAAAACAAAAGGGATCACTCGGGAATAAGGCCTGGAGATGATTGGTCCTTCCCATAAGGCTTAAAAGAGGAGCAAAGGCATGTGGGCCCTTTGCAGGAAAGCAACATTAATTCTGTTCTCAGTCGGCATCTCTGTTTAGAATCAAAGCAAGTTTATTTTGAGTCTCTTTCACATGTTTCCTCCTCTCAAAGGACTGAGATCTTGTTCTTTTTCCTTTATTATTTCTTAACGGTTCTGCTAATGGGACTTATTTTCCTCCATCAATTTTAACACTGCATTTCTTGGTGCTTTCATAGCTTGATTGTTTGCTTGCCGATGTTTCATCTGACTAGGTAACATCATCAGTGACTCGCACAATTCTAAACTAAAGTGTTTGGCTTTGTAACTAATCTCAGTACCAATTCCCGTTGATATATTTTCTAACAAATATATTGTTCATTAGTAATTATTATTACTAATTATTATTATTAAATTATTATCAGAGTACAAAAAACAAGTAAGTTTTGACTAGAGGACCCATACAAAAATGCAACAATAAAGTTAAGAAATAATAAAGGAAAAAAAGAACCATAGTGTTCTGACCCAGCCTTAGCAGAAGCAAGAAACAGACTCCTTGTCATGAAAAAACCCTCTTTATTTACCGCTTGTGAATAAATTGCATTCACCCACCAAAAAGTCCAGGCAATAGTCCTTCAAGGGGTTAACCGCAGTAACAGACCTTATCAGTTCCTTGCAATAATTGCAAGCCTGTGAGCTCCCAACTGAAAGGCTGCAAATTGAGTTCTGGCAAGCAGTCTGTGGCACGAAACACAATGAGCAAAATCTTCAGAAATAAAAACTGTTGTCTCCTACGACAACCACTCCCCTTTCCTTCTATTTATTCCCCAGCCAGGGAGGGGCCATTCAACATCCACGTGTGCTTTGCTTCCCGAGTCGACTCCTTGTCATCCATTGTTCACTCTCCTAACTGCTCTGCGGATACGTGCATCTGGAACAGGCCCCAGCTGTTCTTCCTCCTCACTCATATCAGCCTCCAAAGGCAGCTGCCTCTCCCGTGGCTGAGAAATGTTGGACGGTCCTGGCTCTTATCTCTGTGTCCGACGCAGAGCAACCATCAGAGCCTTCCCCAGATTCCAGAACTGACCCAAGTTCCTCCCCAACCTCCTCATCGTCCAAGTCTGCCACCAGCTGCGCTGGCAGGCCATAACACATAGTTCAAGGAAGTCTAGTTGCTTCCTGAAACAGCACCTTTGGGACAAACATGACCTGGATGACTGAGAATGTCTATATACTTTTAGCTATGCAATTTGGGATGAATACCTTTTGAATGGTGTGGGAGTATGAACGGATTTCCAGAAAAATTGCAAACTACAGGAACCCTTAGCACTACTCAGGTAACCCTGAGGACACAGATAAATCTCCAAGTGCCTCAATGACCCTCTAAAAGGATGCAAATGACCATCTGTCTACAAGAAATATAAATCTTTCCATTCCCCACCATCCTGTCAGAGTTGAAAAAGCTTCTTGCATGAGAAGCGAAATGTCTTCAAAGAAAAAAAAAAACCAAGGAAGTCCAGTTGCCTCCTGAAAAAGCACCTTTGAGACAACCATGACCTGGACAACTGAGAATTTCTATAGACTTTTAACAATAGCCCAACCATGAGCTACATGTAGTTTCTTCTATTGGAACTTTTTAGAGCCTGTTTCCCAATCAATATCGAGATAATCAGTACTAATTATTTCCTATATTGGTGACCTGGCAGCATTTGATATTACCTGTAACAATATTTTCTTGATGCAACCAACTAATACAAGACGTGGAAATTATAGTGATTTTATAGTTATTTTGTAAGCACATTGGAATAATGTGCATTACTTGGTTTCTTGGCCTTTCTTCTGAAAAGCTTCTTGTGACTTTATTTCATCCATATAATTTCTAAAAGATTTAGCATTTAGGCTTATATACCATCCTATAGTATTTAACAGTGCTCTCTGGATGGTTTACAATGTTGAAGCATTATTTGCATATTGCCCCCAACAACCTGGATCTTCATAAGGATGGAAGACTGAGTCAATCTTGAAACCTGTCAAGATCGAACTCCAGGCTATGGCAGAGTTTGCCTGTGATACTACACTTTAACCATTGCACCACCAGGATTCAAAGTTGCTAGTAGGCAGTGAGGATATGGCTTTTGGTAAACGTAGATGTTGGTAAACAAGGGAACAACCATGATGAGATTTAATCAGAGGAATGACACGTTTACCTAAGCCTGAGGGTATTACATGTTAAATGGGATAGTTCTGCATTTAAAACATCAGATATAAACTTGAAGTACACTTAAAAGGGCAAAAGGTGAGCCTTTCCAAAGGCTTCTTGGCTGTTCCAGCTGCATGCTTTCTTAAGGATAAGATCTCACTATTTCAATACATCATTCACCATATGATTAAACAATTAATCATCATTAAACTGCACAATACACTGCACTCCTTATTTCCAGGTAAGAATGTACTCGATTATGCTAAATAACTATATTTTATAAAATAATTCAGGAGATCTGATATATAGAATACTAAATTTAGATTTTATAAATATTAACTAAAGGATTGCTTATAATTTTTAATAGCTGCTATTGTTAACAATTGTTATATAGAAATACAGATTTTATTCTAAAATTCTAAACATTCATTGGACAGAAACATTAGGTTTCTGCCATAGTGGGTTCCACTTACCTTCACTACTGGTTTGGAACTGTGAGCTCATGCGCAGACCGTCTGTGATGACGTCCGGGTAGGTGGGCAGAGCTTCCCGCCACCGCTACTACCGGTTCGCCCGAATTGGTGCGAACCACTAGAAACCCACAACTGGGCTTCTGTTATTTCTGGCACACATAGTTCATCTTTCCCCTTCAACAGGCATCAATAGTCTATCTGCCTCCATCATAGATCCATTGCATATGTATCTTATTGGAGTAACTACTAGATGAATGATATTCTATTGCACCAGTAATGTATTGATTCAAAATTCAGAATATGATAAATACAACTACTCTTCTGCATGCTTGCTCGTAACTTAAGCTCACCAAGGCTTAATTGACTAAGTGTGAAAGAGACACACATAAAAATGCATTTTTAAAAAATGTTTAGGTTTGTCTTTTATATGCTTTTAATATTACAAGAATATTTATGATGTAAAATGCTTGCTAGTTTCTTTACAGGCTTTGGTATACCTTTAACAAAATAAATATTGGCAGAATACAATGCAGGAATCTTGAATATTCCAGGGTCTTCAAATCAGAACATGTAATACATATTTATAGAATTGTTATTGTATAATACAGCATTCATTTGGGATCCAATTTTTTTTTTAAAAAATGCTGACATCAAGGTTTCATTACACTAACATTTTGGTTTTTAAAATATGAGGAAAAGCAGCACTAACTGTATTTTCTTTGTCCCTGCTGAAAAGTATTTCTGTTTTCTTTTCTCCCAGTTGTACCCAAGGCAACTCCATATATTTTAGGTTTCAGAAATGCTGAATCCACTTAATCACATACCAGTTGGATAAAAAGTAGATACAGCAATCTTGTAATTTACAGAAATAGATAACTCTCTGTACTATTAATCAAATTACTTAGGGACTTGCAGCAATTAAAATCTTTTTTAATGCTCCAGGTAAAAACAAATGCAGCACTATTTTAAAGTAATATTTTTCAGCTCTTGACATAACACTTCTTGTAATTCTCCAAGGGACTTGGATTCAAGTACCCACCAGTAGAATGAGAATATGTAAGGATTTCTTATATTTTTCTGTGACTATCAGACCTTAGAGTTTCCAGGAAATGTTTCTCAGTGCTCAACTCACAATGATGAATTATGTGGACTCTGGTATATAAAACTTAAGGAAAACTGAAATGTGAATTTGTTATATTAATTAATTATCACATAAACAGATAACAGAACTAAGCCAAAACGAATTGGTTAAAAATTCCTTTTTCCTGGCCAAACAAGAAAAAAGCCCTTAAGGTTATTATGCAAGTTCATGAGATACTGATTTATGCAACTGTTAATTCTATATCGTTAGACTTCAGAAAAAATCCTACATAATTAATTATTCCATAATTATATCAGTAGTATTAAATATTACTGCAATTATTTCATTATAAATAAATATGTTTATAATATGGTTTTACTTTTGCACAAAGATGATGTAGTTTACTATTCATTTAATGGTTGAAGTATCTATTTCAGAACTTTATCCCGTTTCCTGCTATATTTTGTACTGAGCTTTACCTAGCTTATATTTGGACAATAAAAATGTGCATTCAATTAGGAGGTAAAAATTAATTGATAGTCTGTGTCTGCAATAAATGAAGGAGATATGTACATGCAATTTGAGCAACTGAACCTAATTAAAATGTTTCTTTTTTATGCTGTTAGTGATGAAAATAATAATACAATGAACATAGCTTTAGAAAGATGTCAATTTTAGTATTGTGACTATATCTGAATAATGCCTTAAAGTACTATTTTTGCTTTTGTTTAATTGCCAGGAGAGGCACACAATTTTGACGGATTGGGGCACTTTTGTCTCAATATAGAGTAGAGATAAATCAGAATGAAAGTTGACAGTAGCCCTTTTCAGTCACTGCTTTTATTGCAGTTACTCATCATGCGTAAAACTATGCAACTATTTGAGATATTATACATCTTACCATTAAATTTCCTTCTGAATGTAGAGATATTGGGGAGAATAGCAACAGGACAAGATTATGTGTACAGGCTTATTCTCCACACAGTTTAAATCCTGCCATGTAAAAGTTTAAATCCTGCCAGGTTAAAGTTTCAAGTGGGCTACAGTCAAAAATAGATACACAACTGTGTTGAACAAGGAAGACAAAAAGTGCTACATATGTCCAAACTACTAATACTCAGAAATATTTCCTAAAGTGTAGTAAATTCTACAAATTGCACAGGTCAACATATTTGTTTATATTATATAGTCAAATTAAGTTCAACAAAACTTATTCCCAATAATTACAAAATTGCACCTATATGGAAGTTATGTACCTAACTTTGAAACTAAGACCCATTTTAATACTCGTGGACATATATATGGAATTCTGCTTTGATCTTATATCCAAGTAAATATAAACAGTATTTGGCAGCAGATGCCTTCAATTAATTTATTTAAATCCCACTGATTCCCATAGTCTTCTAACTTTTGAAATAAACATAGTTGCATGCAACATCCAAATTATGAATGGGGGAAAAAAGCTCAGATTTGGGATAACTATCTCACACATGCTCCTTTGTGTTCATGAAAAAAGAGTGACTTAAAATCAAGATTAATTTTTGTTATGAAAGACCAATAATTGTTGGTTACATTATGTTCAACCTAGTACCCATAAAATTAGTGGTATAAATCCAGTTGCTTCCAGTTATCTTGGACTAAAAAAAAAGTAAAGGCTACATCAAGTCACATTCAATGCATGCTACATGGGCATATCCTGGTAGATTTTTTAGTAACAATATAGAAGTAGTTTGCTAATGCTTTCTTCTGGGAGACAGACACACACACACACACACACACACAGATGGATGGATAGATGATAAGCATAATGTTATTTTATTTTATTTTCCAGTCTGGTCAAAAGCCCTGCGATTTTCTCGTGGCTTCCCAAGCATAACCCAATCACTTCTAGATCTGCACACTATTTATCATGTCAAGTGGTATTATAATAACTCATCAAAAATAATATTCAATGGTCTTAATACAGGAGATTTCTAATGGTTATCATATAACCTACCCAGTATATTAAAGAAGCAGTGTTATATTGGGTGTCATGTTCACAAATCAGAGTATAACCTTGGTTACAGTTATATTGCTATGAATGAAGCACAAAAATAAATTATACTGTTTTGCTAAATTTGGTTTACAACTTCAACTACATTGTATTTATCTGTCATCATTTCACTATTTGATAAATTCTGCTTGTATATTCACCCTATAAAGATGAATAAATCAAAGTGTTTAATAGGATAAAACACAGGAAAAACTATTAAAGTAAAGTATTTTTTTAACAATGGGGTTAACATATCATGAGATTCAGGATTTTTAAGGAGATTCCTTAAGTTCTCTTTGAGTGACCGGTATATATTTAAGACTGTATTGTGTAAATCGGTTGGCTTTCTTCGGTTTTAGCTTAACTCAGAACTTGAATAGGTAGTCTTTGCTTAGCAACCATAACTGGGACCAGTAACTTGGTTCATTAAGCAATCAGTAAATGAAAATCATATACTGCATCCAGTTTTGGTCATTACACTATAAAAAAGATGTTGAGACTCTAGAAAGAGTGCAGAGAAGAGTAACCAAGATGTTTAGGGGACAAGAAGCTAAAACATGGTTGCAGGAATTGGGCATGGCTAGTCTAGTGAAGAGAAGGACCGGGGAGACGTGATGCAGTATTCCAATATTTGAACGATTGCCACAGAGAGAAGGGTGTCAAGCTATTTTCCAAAGCACCTGAAGGTCAGACAAGGAATAATGGATGGAAACTGACCAACGAGAGATTCAACCTGGAAATAAGGAGAAATTTTCTGATAGTGAGAGCAATCAACCAATGGAACAGCTTGACTTCAGAAGTTTTGGGGGCTTCATCACTGGAAGCTTTCAAGAAGAGACTGGACTGCCATCTGTCAGAAATGGTGTAGGGTTTACTGCTTGGGCAGAATGTTGAACTAGATGACCTACAAGGTCCCTTCCAACTCTGTTAATATGTTAATAACATGACTGCAACTCTAGTTCCCAGCCCCAAACTGACAAATGCAATCAGTTCACCCCTTTGGGTTTTGTTTGCATGGCACCCAGCAGAGGAAGACTTGAATAATGCAAAAATATATTTATTCAAAGCCAGAATGGAAGCATTTAATTCAATTGGGTAGAACACAAAGGAAAGAGGGCATAACCGTCATATTCTCATAAAAAGAAATGTTATGATTTTCTGTTATATTTAACTGGGCTATCTAATGAGGCAGAGGCAACTTCAGCTGTTCTAAGGAGCGTAACATTTACTTTTTCCTCTTGTGTTTCTATGTCGTACTTTGATTAGATTCAAGCAAGCGTTTCCTCTCTTGCTTTCTCAAAACAGTGACTTTTTAAAAGAGAAATTGCCAATATTGATTTTTATGTTTTTTTCCTAGCTAAAAATTAATTACCATCACAGCTCTGATTCCCCATTACAGAACTGACTTCCACCAATAGTCACTAAAAGGAAAAACACACTTCATATATCTCGGCATTCATAGTGGATTTCAGAGTAGCTGGATAAACTTCAAAACCTCTCTAAAATAAACCATTTCTGACTTACAACTACCCTTCAAACCACCTCTGTACAGTATATGCTAAATATTATACATAGCATAATATTCATAATTTCAGCAGATAGTAAAGCTGATTTTTTTTCAAATATTTTCTTCCAATTATAGCAGATAAAAAATATACTAATCTCTAGAAAATCCATTCAGTTTTTATAGAAATAACACAGAATGACAAACTAAAGCATTTCCCCAAATAATAGCAACTATAAGCTCCAAATTATGCATCGCTTAATATCTCTTGTAACCTTTCATTTTCTAATTTCCATTTATTTTCTAAAGTTTTGAAACTACTCTCCTCTGCTAAAAGGTAAAAGGTAAAGGTTCCCCTCGGACATATGTGCTAGTCGTTCCCGACTCTAGGGGGCAGTGCTCATCTCTGTTTCAAAGCCAAAGACAGCCAGCACTGTCTGAAGACGTCTCTGTGGTTATGTGGCCGGCATGACTCAATACCAAAAGTGCATGGAACGCTGTTACCTTCCCACTAAAGGTGGTCCCTATTTTTCTACTTGCATTTTTTACATGCTTTCGAACTGCTAGGTTGGCAGAAGTTGGGACAAGTAACGGGAGCTCACCCTGTTACGTGGCACTAGGGATTCAAACTGCTGAACTGTCAACCTTTCAATCGATAAGCTCAGCATCTTAGCCAGTGAGCCACTGCGTCCCCTTTCTCCTCTGCTAACTACCATCAAAACCTATTAGCAAATATGCAAGCTTTAAAAAATCCTGCTTTCAACTCTACCAATTCACAAACTCATCATTTACAAAATGTGGATTGTAAAAAAAAAAAAGGAAAGAATTTACTTGGAAGTTTCAATGAGCAATATTTTTGGGGAGTTTGACAAAAAAGTCCATTCCTGTGGAGGGTGGGCAGGAGGGAGTTCTTTACTTATGTAGTTCCTTATTTTGTATATTAACATTTCCCTTTCATGGAAATATCAGATGAGATAACTCTGTTTATATCAGCAAAGAGGCACACTGTGTAAAAATAAAGATATTGACTCTTGGTGAGGACATCCATGCACCCATTATTTATAAACAAAGCTGTAATTATTGCCTAGAAGTATGCTAGGCAAATTCCCCAAAGAGAAACACAAAGCAAAAGAACATATAACTTTGGCTGGGGGTTTCAAACGGGACAAGGGATTTTTCAGTTCAGAGAAATGCAAACTGAAGAACTGGAGGAAAAAACTTCCTTGTATTTCAGGTCATAGTGATCTGCAACCAAATTAGTGACATAAGAAGCATACAGCTACTTTTGATACGTATAGCACTATTTATTTTGAATTTTAGAAGATTATAGCCTGTGGATAATTAAATTATTATTGAAGATTTTATTACTTCTTGCTATATGTTCTTTTAAGGTGATTTAAAAGGACCTGTCATTTATATGTTATATATTTTGTTTTTATTTATTTTGAATTTTAGAAGATTATAGCCTATGAATAATTAAAATATCCTTTAAGATATTATTACTTTTTGTCGTATGTATTTTTAATATGATTTAAAACGAACTATCATTTATATATATTTTGCTTCATTTATAAGTCACTTAGAGTCACTTGAACAAAGTGACACAAAAACAGTTGTAATAAATAAAATACATGAGTGAAAAAATACTATAATTCCAGAAAGATGAAATATAAAATGAATGGACATCAAAGAGTAGCAATGTATAAGCTTTAGCCTAAGGATCATGAGGGATTGTAAAACTGTGAAGTTCTTTCTTCAACTTTCTCTTCTGTCGCACCTTTTATCCTTTCTACTTTCTTGGAAGTATTGTGTGCAGTTGCACTATAATGTAGTGTACAATTATACAGTCATTTTAATGCAAAAATTCTATTTTTTCTCCCCAAATTTAAAATTCTAGTTAGATACTAATTATAAGTAGTAGCAAGTAGAAGAAGAAAAGTTTGGAGAGTTTAAGGACAAGAAAAGATGGACACACAAACAGACAACTTAAATAAACTGGGCACAAGTCAACTTCTACCATGTTTCCCTGAAAATAAGACCCTGTCTTGTATTTTTTTGAACCCTGAAATAAGCGCTTGTTCTTATTGCCATGTGCTCAAAAGCCCAGTTGGGCTTATTATCAGGGGATGTCTTATTTTGGGGAAAACAGGATATGTGTATATTACTCCCTAGTCATTAAATAAGAAATAGAACTTGTTTCAAGGCTAGCTCCTACTGTGCTATTATGGTCCAGTATAAGGAAAACCAAATAGCAAATTAGTATTCTATGTTTTTGTGCTGTGTTTGCACCTCCAAGTGCTTCTTGGAATACTATCCCTAGATATCACAAGGATAACACTGGGGGGATAAATGAAAATATGGCAATTACGGAATTTTGATACATCTCTTTGCAACTGTTTTTTGACAGTTTCCATGTATCTTTCGGATATATTAAATAACAATTTATGGAATTTGCATCAATATGGGTAAGCTACTTTGCAAATAGGAAGAGGAAATGCATCTTAAATGTCACCTGCAGAACTTGGTTTATTTCAGTTTTATCAACACCTGTGGGTTGACTACTTCAAGGTAACATTGTAGTATCAATTTGTTAACATGACAATGCTATAGTTTCTTAAGAAAAACATGATATGCTATAATTCAATTTGACAGAAAGCTCAGATGATAAAAATCCAATTACTAGCTGTTGGGTATGATGACAAACTATGTAAATATTCAGGTTGACAGACCATAAAAACACTTTGGCGGTAACTGACTAGATCATCCTCCCCATGGAAGCGTCAGACTGGGAATAATTTTAGAAATCCTTTACCACTAAAACATAATTATTAGGTACAGCTCCAGGACAAGATTGCTGACTCTATATCTGACAGGTCTTTCACATATTATGTACATCCTACATAGTATAAAATACACAACAATAAATTACGCAGAACAGAAATAAAATATTAATATTTACTCCATCTAATTCATTTCAATTTATATGACACTGCAGCCATTCTTTGTATTTTCTTTTTGTAATTGCAAAGGTTAATGAAATTAGTGAGAACTTGACTTCCAGGGTATAAAAAAGCAAACTGAAGATTACTTAACTAAAAGCCGAGCCAATGACCACAGCAGAATGAAAAGCTGAGCAAATGGTGAGCAAATTAATTCTTCTTAATTCTTCCCTGGAAAAGCAGAGGATTTCAAATTACCCACAAGTGTTCCAGACCGTAGTGGCTCATGAGGCAAGATAGCAGTCTCCAAAGGGTTTAGAGCTCTGGGAAATGAGAAAAACTCAAAACTGTGGTCAGCACCTTTATGGACATTGGGTTCATATAATTTTTTTCTAATCGTTTCAGGAAATTGCTTCTTAATTCTTTTCAGCTATTGGGCAGCTTTTGATAGACAACTTTTATACCATTGAGCAAGTTTCCTTCAATCCTTAGTAAAAGAACTTTTAAAAACAAGTTTAAGGGTATATATACAACCCTTTTTTAAATAAATGGCAAAACAGAGATTAACATGTTGATTCTGGAAAGTTACAAACAGACTAAAGTTCCAGATGGATTTTGAAATTAAATATAAGAATCCATTCCATGAGAAAATGCAATTGTTTTGAATTCTTTAAAAACCTGATAGGATGGGACTTCGAATATTGGACACTGCAGCAAGTCAGAAGAAACTAAGGATTACAATTGAAGAAGAAATTTAAATGAGCTTTATTAAAATGGAATAGATCAAAATACTTTAATATTGGATATCCTAAAAGATATTTGTTAACAATGGATCCTCTCTTAATTTTAAGATTGTCTGTCATTATTTAAAAGATGTCACAGAAGAGGAATAAGTTTCACTGAACAAGACAGATTGATCTGAAAGTAGATTTAAAAATGAAAGGCTACAAAATTGATATGCAAAAAGATGCTACACTTGATAGACAGATGAAACCGGCTGATGTCTTAATAATTAAAAGGCATATACAAATAACAAAGCAAAAGTGTGACCTTGATAACATTCTCATATTGGATTTAGATTTGTTAAAAATTTGAAAGATTTTGTGAGAAGGGAAAAAGAAAAAATGAAAAGAAATAAAGTTCTTAGACATTATTTGAAGGCATTAAACATCAAGATGGTTAAAAGTAAAAGGAAGGAATATAAAGTTGGTTTATTTGATCAAAGTTAAAATAGATGTTAACTCTGGTAACCCTTAAGGGATTTTTGCTGACAAGTACTGAATGATGAAATTATATTATTTGTTCATAGATAAGAGATATGGGAAGAAACATAATTTGTTGTATTTTAAGTATAGTGATAAGTTATTAAAATTGTTTATAGTTGTGATGAAGGGATTGCTATTTCTTTATATATTACTTTTCTTTTTCTTTAGTATATTATTTTTTCTTTCTTTTCTGGTTTTTTTTTTTTTTTTGCACTTTAATTCATTTTTAGTTTGTATTGGTTTTGTTTTTAATTGTAATGTTTAATAAAATGACTATAAAATAGAAATTAGTGTGAACTCAAGTAAATTATTTATACTGCTTTCCAATACTGATGGAACCAGAAGACTAGTGTCACAGATGATTAAAAATCATTGCACAAATCCTGAGCCAGAGAATTTACCTTGTACCATAGGCAGGAAATCTGGATGTATCTGTATAAAAAATGTGCCTTCCTTCTTTGGTTATTTCTCACAAATTCTTCATATCTTCACAGAAGAAGTCTTGCTGAGTTCAATTAAGTTTACCACCAAGTGGTGTGCATATGGCTGCAACTTAAATGATCAGTATATAGTCATTTTAGGGAATAAAGATAATTAATGTGTACTCTTTTCTAAATTCCCTAATTTATTAAAAAATATTTGTACACAGAAAGGACTCAGATAAACATTATACAAATTAGAAGATCAAAATTGGACTGGAAAAATCTGGATGACCACTAGATGACAAGAGAATCCAGATTACTGTAAATCAAATCTAGTATCTTGACAGTAATTATGGTGAAGCATGTATGAAATAAGATTGCAAGTACCGTATTTTTCGGAGTAAAAGGTGCACCTTTTCCCCCCAAAAAAGAGGGTGAAAATCTGGGTGCGTCTTATACTCCGAATGTAGCCCCACGCAGCTTCTCAAACAGAGATTTCAGAGGCTGAAAAAAAGCATCAGAAAAGAAGCTTCAGAAAAGCCCCCAAACAGAGCTTCAAAAAAAAAAAAAAGGCCTCTAAACAGAGCTTCAGAAAAAAAGCCCCCAAACAAAGCTTCAGAAAAGAAGCCCTCAAACACTTCAGAAAAGAAGCCCCCAAACAGAGCTTCAGAGGCTTTTTTTCTGAAGCTGTTTAGGAGGCTTTCAGAGGCAGGAAAAAAAGAAAAAAAAAGCAAGGCACAGAATTCACAACCAAGGAACCTGTTGCTAAATTCACCTCTGGGAACAGCTGATTGGGGGTATTCTGGGAGGTCGATCCACGTGCCAATCAGCTTTTTTCTTATTTTCCTCCCCAAAAACTAAGGTGCATCTTATACTCCGGTGTGTCTTATACTCCGAAAAATACGGTAGTCTTCATTTAGCAACCACAACTGGGTCTGGCAATTTAGCTGTTAAGTTAAGCGGTTGCTAAGTGAAATTGCAAATGTGTTTATGATCTTATTTCAGCTGAAAAAAGATTTCATATGTTCTTACTTTGAAACTGTTTTCAAAGAACTTTAGCAAACAAAAATGCTGAAATACATTTTGCAGTGTTAAAAGTACCTAATCTAATTTAACAAGAGTTATACTCAGCAAATAGCAGTATTTGTACACTTTACAGAATATTAAGCACTTAGGAGTGAAGATTTTAAGAAAGGTATTTTTGGCAGGTACATTCTTACACTGCCATTTTTTGATCATATAAAATAAACAAATAATGTTAATGTCTATAGGAGGCTGAGAACGAAGATTAGATTATTTTTTCTATTAGTTCCTCTAATAGTACTGATTAACAAAAGGAGAAATAAACATTGGGTTAAATGATGCATAACAACTATTTTCTACTCCAACTCAAGGTAATTGTTTTTGGCTACAAAAGGATTTTAATGATTTTTTTCTTAATTTACTAAAATATCCTCCCATTTTGAATATGTAACCTTTCTGGCCATCCCTTAAAGTGTGTTTCTAGCTCAGCCTTATTTTTTAGCTTACCAAGACTTCACATTTCTTCCTGACCCATCTCAATCAGATTTCCACTTTTCCTCCAATAATACTAGTGTCTGATTTTTTCTGTGTTTATATACAAAGAACAGTCACAGCTTCTACAAACTGATATAGCATTTATAGCTTACCCTCTCCATAAAAGGTTGCATAAAATGCACTCAGCAATGACACCAAGTAATATATGGTAAGTTTTAGTGCACGCGAAGTATAATTCTAACAAGTTTTTATAAGCCTGCTCCTGTATAGGACCAATAGAAATCACATTTCCTAGTACATTATTTTAGTATAAGCAGGGTGATACAATTACAACAGTCTCTGATGCTGGAGCAACAGCAGCTCATGAACTATTTCCATTGGGGGAGGGGAAAGAATCGTTTCACACACACCTGCTGGTTGCACAAATGGAGCTTCACACGCTCACCTGTCATTTGCGTGCCTGGTTCCCAATGGGCCACGGCCCAGTTCTGGTCCATGAATCGAGAGTTGGAGACCTGTGATCTAATTGAATGTGTTCCCTGGCAGATTCTTGCAGAATGCTAAAAATCCAAGTCCTTCTACCCCGACCCTCAAATTATCAGTATATCTTGCCCACTATAACTCTGGCTATTACATACTTAAGAATAGAATTTAAGGATTAGATCATTTTATGGAATGTTAGGGCACGTATCTTGGCCTTAGGATGGGATTGTATGCTGCAGGACATTCACCGAGTCAATTCATTAGTTACAGAAATAATAGATTTGATGATGAGTTGTTATTCATTTGTTATGCAAGTTTATTTTAAAAAGCTTTATTGTGATGAAAGTCCTCTAGAGTAGAGCCACTTCATCAGATGTATGTATCTCATTACAAAAGCTTTTTTTAAAAAAATGGCTCAGTATTTATTTATTTTCCTAGAAACCCAGTTGATCTAAGAATGTAAGAAAAACATTTGTCAACAATAATTCATATACAGCAAAAAGTACAATTTGCATTCAGCAAAAATAAAAAGCTGTCACTCTCTCTGTCTCCAAATCAGACCTGTTTCTGCTGAACAATGGAAAGAGTAATCTGCATATTATCTTAACATCACTATTATTCATTCTGGTTATGAAGTAAGCAGTGAAAAAAATCTGTTAACTCTGAAGTGGATTAGAATGTTCTAAATGCTTCAGGACGCAACATTGTGGAAGGTCTGATTTATATTCCAGGCATTATAAAGCCGCCGTACTCAGGAATGACAAATCGCACAACACTGAAATTGCAATGACAGCCTCAGAGCACTAACAACTAGTGTGTTCCATCTTAATACTAAGGCTTCTGCGATTCTGTTCACTTAACATTCAAAGCAATTAACACTTCTTGTTGCATCCACATCCAGATACAAAACCTTCAAATCAAACCATGTACCTCAAGTGAAGTCAGCCTTGAATAATTCACAAAGCAATGGGGAGGTAAGAAAAAACAGGGGCATTTTATTTTAAAATGAAGCCTTGAATTTCAAAACAATGGCTTAAAGAGATTTGAATAATCTTTCTATCCATATAAAAAGGCACACAGGATTTTGTATAAGGAAAGAGAATAAATTCCCAACAACAAAGAAAACTACACAGAATGTACCACGGCAAATAAGAAACAACAGATATTAAGGTTTAAACAATAAATCCTGATAAAAATCATGAGAAAGGACTATTAACTGCTAATCTGGATAACTAATACCAACTACTGCCAAACACATATGATCATAAGACTACTCAATTAATAAATTACTGCCAAACATTTGTTTAGCTGAGGTTGCAATCAAATGGTAACTGATTATGTGCCATCAAGTTGTTTCTGACTTCTAGCAACCACATTTTCTCTATGACAATCTATCCCTAACTTGATCGCTCAGATCTTCCACAGTGCATCCATTGAAGCTATACAGTATCTAAGACGGGGTGAAATCTAAATTTTTTTGCTACCGATTCTGTGGGCATGGCTTAATTAGTGGGCAGGGCTTGGTGGTAAGGTGACTGGGAGGGCGTGGCTTGTTGGTCAGGTGGGCATGGCCAAGTCAATGTCACTTCTTTGCCCTTTTTTAACCTACACAACACAACACAACTGGCTCACCCACAATATAAAAGCAGCTGTGCTAGACCAAAAATGGCCCCTGCAACAAGCAGGAACCTCACACAGCCACAAAAAGTCCAAAAAACCAACTTTCACACTTTACACACACAAAATTCCACATACAGCTTTGTGAGATTTTGTGTGTTTGTGTAGTTAGAGTGAAACACTACAGAAACACACTAAATCTCAGAAAGCTGCCCAAATATATTATTTTATTTTATTTTTATATAAAAGCAGCTAAATTTAAAACTTCCTAAACTTTAAATGGCTAGGTCTAAAAAAAAGAACAACTAAAAAAAACCCCAATTAACTATTTTTTTTAAAGCTCCCAAAGGGGAAAAACACTTACCCAATAGAATAGGGGTCTCCAATCTTGGCAACTTTAAGACTTGTAGACTTCAACTCCCAGAATTCCTCAGCCAGCTTTGCTGGGAGTTAAAGTCCACAACTCTCTGCCTGCTTGATTGCAGGCAGGGAGATTCAGTTGCTTGCTGATGCAATGGATGCAAGGTGTTGCGACCAGCAGCTAAGGTAAGCAAGCTGAGGGGGGGGAGGGATTTTTGCTACCGATTAGCAGGCAACAGCTGGGATCGTCAGAGCTTGGCTGGTCAGAGCCATTTAAAAGGAAAAGTTTTTTTCTTTTACATGGCTCTGGTGATCCAAGCTAAATTGCCTGATTAGCAGGCAACTCAGCTGGGATCGTCAGAGCTGGGCTCTCAGAGCCATTTAAAAGAAAAAAAAAGGCTCTGATGATCGCGCGGCTCAGCTGGGCATGGGGGGCGAGGGCAGGGATTTTTGCTACTGGTTCTCCTAACTGCCCGCCGCCATCACTACCTACTTGCCCGAGCCGGTCCGAACCGGGAGCATTTCACCCCTGATCTAAGTCCATCTACCTTGCTATTGGTTGTTATCTTTTCTTTCCTTCCACCTTTTCCCAGATTAGAGCTTTTTCCAGAGAGATGAGTCTTTGTATATGTGTCCAAAGTTACATAATTTGGTCACTTGTGCCTTGAGTGAGAACTCTGGCTGATTTGTTTGATGATCCACAGGCTTATTTTCTTGGCTCTTCACTGTATCTTCTGGAGTTTTCTTCAATACCCAAGTTTAAAACTGTCAGTACTTTTGCTGTGCTGCTTCATCAAAGCCCAACTTTCAGTTTCATAGTGTCATAGGTAATACTGCGGCAGCATGATTCTGATAATGCTAGATATATATATTCTAACTTCCAGTATAATTTTCTAATTAGAATCATATCCCTGGAGTTGCTATTTACTTTGGACAGCATGGGTGTGCCACATAAATCCTCCTAATAAGGAAAAACACAGCTTAGTGATGGGGTAAATATTGGTGAGAAAATGTAACTGGAGGAGAGGGTTAGACTCCCTTTAACAATGCTTTGTTTTAATGACCCATATTTAATAGAAAGAAAGAAAAGAAAAGAAAGATATTTTTACATTTTTAGCACTTGCATAACTGAATGAAAAGGTTGCCAGTATATTCTCTGCTGCATTGCATTTCCCTCAATGCAGAGGGCAAAGATGACTATTAAAGCAATGGCCTAAATCAGTATTTTTCAACCTTGGCTACTTGGGGATGTGTAAACTTCAACTTCCAGAATTCCCTGGGAGTCTATGCTAGCTGGGAAATCCTGGCAGTTGAAGTTCAAACATCTTGAAGCTGCCAAGATTGGAAAACACTAGCTTAGTCACTGAATACCTATATAAGTGACCAATAGAAACTCACTTATGTCTTGAAAACAGATCAAATCGCTGTATCTGCCTATATCCAGATGCCAACCTCCTCCTGTATATACTGTATCAGTATCATAGTTCATGGGAAGTCTCTCTGACTCTTTACAGGAAGGTTCAGCTTATTGTATATTGTAATGCAGTATTACATTTCTTCCACACTCACTTTGAATTAAGAAAAAAGATGCTTCTACATATTTTCAAAATATAGTCAAAATTGGAACAGCAAGGGATAGTTTCAACTCTCTGAAAGTTGATAGGTTTTCAAAATTCTGACTAGGTTCACACTACAGATTAAGCCAAAAAATAATCAAGCCACATCATGACTTGAACAACAAGTGAATCAAACATTTCTGTGAAAAGTGTTGGTCCAGTTGTGCAGAGTGCAATACCAAGTTACATTTAACAATCTCCATGAGCAAAGTCCAATGGGCATCTTTCCATGCACAAATTATTAGAAACAGGATTTGCACTGTCATTTTCATACAGTTAGTAGCTACAATGAGGGGGAATCTTCCTCACTGAATAGAAGAATAGAAAACCTAAAAACAGAATCAAGTATAGATATCTACCTTATTCTTGATATAAATATAGTAAAGTAAAAACTGCAATATCAGAAAAAAAATATTAGTTGCAGAGGCTGAATACAGAAAGCACAAATATGAATACAGAAAGCACAAATATGATTTTCAGCACTCTGTGTCAAAGTAAAGACACAAATCAGATATAAATTCAAGAACATTAAGATGAATACAAAGGGAAAAGTCAGATTACAACGCAAGAATAACTTGACCAGGACAAAATCAATGAAAGAATAATAATATTCGGTCTAGTGACAAACTGACAATAATCATTAAACCAAACCAACGGTTTCTAATTCCTGTTTTGATATAAAGAATTATGGTTATATTTATAAACAGAGAAATAAAAGTTTAAACAGTGATGCTCCAGACAATCTGGAACAACTCAAATAATTAAAGAGCATTATAAGTAATCCTTGACTTACAACCACAATTGACCCAAAATTTCTATTGCTAAGTAAGGTATTTGTTAAGTGACTTTGCTCCATTTTACAACCTTTCTAGCCAGTTGTTAAATGAATCGCATCAGCTGTTATTTTCAGAGTTATTAAGTGAATCTGACTTCCCCATTAACTTTGCTTGTCAGGTCACAAAAGGTGATCCCTTGACCCCAGGACACTGCAACAATCATAAATATGAGTCCGTTGTCAAGCATCCAAATTTTGATCATGTGACCATGGGGATGCTGCAACAGTCATAAGTGTGAACAATGGTCATAAGTCATTTTTTCAGTGCCGTAGTAACGGCAAACTATTGTAAATCATGGTCTACCTGTATAACTTTCAAATTCAAATCTCAAGTTGAAATAATGACATTAAATAACAAGGACAGGCTACTGATAAAACTGATATATCAAACATTCCTGAGGTCTAAACATATTGTAGAACCTTCCACCCTCACCCCTTTCAGTATCTTAGAGACATTATTTATTATCAGTTTTTCAATTACTGTACCTTTAGACTTCTGCTGGAGTTTTCAAATATTGATACATTCTAATCAAAACAACTAGATTAAAATTACTTTTTCAGTAGCATCTTGCTCTGAACTCCATCATCAAGGATGTTTCTTTCCTTAGCACCCCTCTGCGCGTGGATTTCTTTTTGCAGTATTACCTATAGGATCAAAACCTCCATTTCACTTTTGGTTTGAGACTGACTGTGCTGTCACAGCAACCATTTATACACGACAATTTCCCTTCCCATGCCATACCATCAATTGCATCCAATATAAAGTTTTAAAATATTTTTCTAACTTTTCAGAAGAATTAGAGACTCTTGCTTTAGATTTAACTACCCAGAAAAGTCATTACTCTTAGACCTTCTGATGCCTTCTTTCAGATTTCTTGTTTATGGATAAAAGCAAAGATAATTATTAAAATATTTCTTAATAAAATAATAGCATTTCCTATAATATACAGAGAACTATTTATTATCAAAATCATACAAAATGTAATAGGTACTGTAAACTTACAATAGTTACTTTCAAATTTTATTACATAAATACACACACACACAGCACTCCATGTCAGTTTCTATGACTTTTCTTGTGGAGTTAAAGAAATATACAATGAAGCTATTTGCTATCAACTATTACATGTAACATTTATATGAATATACAAAAGTTTCAGTATTTGTTTGCTATACAGTAGCTGACCTACTACTCTTGACCAAGTTGTAAGTCTTTTTGCTTTTGGCTATCTGAAATATTATTTACACACACACACACACACACACACACACACACACACACACGGCTGCTTAGTACATGAGCCTGTCCATTACAGTTGAAAATCTTGATCATTGTAAACTGGGTCATCACATGACTGAACCCATTTTTACAACCTTTTTTTGTGGTGTGGTCATCATAAAGCGAACCCATTATCTGACATATGGTCATGTGACATCAGGAGGGAGGTGGCAGTCAAAACTTCAGAACTGGATCATAAGTACTGGGGAAGGGGATGCGTTGTTGTAACTTCAAAGTGACCAGCCATAAATCAACCTATAAAGAAAAGGCAGTCCAACAGCAGCATCTACAGTGAAATCTTGCCAGAACAGGATTGATTGCATTCTCTTGGAAAAGATGAGCAAGAGAAGGTATTCTGAAATGTGATGCCATCACCAAGAATGTATAGCTCTGTATCCTTCCTCCTTTCACCTCACAAATATTAGTGAATATCAATATTCTCTATAAGAATATTCTCTAATATCATTATCACTAATACAGACAGTAGACTGGTCTCAGCAGAAGAGTCCTCTAAGCACAAAGCTGCTATGCCATATATTATTTATACTAATATAAAACCAGTATCTGGGTCCCAGAGCCCTGCATAAGCTGGTGGACTGGTGTGTGTGCGTAAATCTGATGCGTTTTGATGAATGGGTGGCTTACAAGCAATGTCAATTAATCAATTAATTAATTATTAAGTATTTCAGAGAGATCTGCATAAACACATTTACTGACTGCATGAATATGATTACATACAGAGTGATACACTTTTTTTTTTGAAGAGTTAAATGTTGACATGACATAGAACTCTTATCTCTTACAATTTATAATTTATATATTCAAAGTTTTTAACATTGGTATCTATCTCTATAGAGATGTTATTGATAAAAATAATGGTTAATTAATGGTCTCCTACACATATACAAAGCTTGAGCTTTCTACACGTGTTATTGCATGTTTACTTTTTTCACATGTTTGCTGCATGCTTACTCCATTTTCCACATTTTTTCTCAAGGTCAGTGAGAAGCTGAAAGTAAAACTGCAAGTTGCAGTTATGTGACATCTCACTTAACGATCATGGCAATTTGCAGTGAAACTGACATTGTAAGTCCAGCTGATTCCTGTGATGTCCACTTTAACAACCGCTTTGTTTTGCGATGATGTTGCTGGTCCCAAATGTGATTGTGACTAAATAAGGACTATCTGTAAAATAAAAGTATCTCAACTTTCTTCAGTTTTACAGTCAGCTTTATTTAGTATATTGCTACATGGGTAGTAATATACTTAAAACAGTTCATTTGTGACTGTTACAACAGCACTGAAAAAAGTGACTTATGCCCGTTTTTCACACTTACAAACATTGCAACATCCCCTTAGTCATGTGAATAAAATTTAGATACCTGGCAACCGATTCACATTTATGACCGCTGCAGTGTCCTGGAGTTATAAAATCAGGTTTTGCAATATTTCTGACAAGCAAAATCAATGGGGAAGCCAGATTCAATTAACAACTGTGTTACTAACTTAACAACCACAATGATTCACTTACCAACTATAGCAAAGAAGGTCGTAAAATGGGGCAAAACTCACTTAACAAATATCTTGATTAGCAACATAAATTTTGGGCTCAATTGTGGTCATACGTTGAAGACTACCTGTTTTGCAGAGTGATGTTTTAAAATAATATTAACATATTAAACTGATATGCCATTTGACTGCTAATAACTCAGTTTATTTTTAAGTTTTGCTCTTAAGAGAAGGTTTTTGAGATTCAAGATGAAACTGACAGTACGACCTAAGCAAACCAATTAAAGTGTGGAAGGGAAGAAAAGTGACAAGAATGGTCGTTGCTTACCTGAACGACCCTTTTATACTCGACGTTCAGACACTCCTCAGTCTGGGTTACGATCACTCCTATTTGCACAGCTGAGTGTCAATCAAATCCCTCTGGAGCTGCATCCTCCTCTCTTCCTGCTTCCTCCTCAGACTTTTCACGAAGACAACTTGGCTCAATAGCAGCAGGATCGACCATTAGAAACTCCATCAGGTAGACACACAGGAAGCAGACAGCTACAGAGGGAGAAAAAGCAGACCTCCACCAAAGCCAGGCACAGCCAAGAAAGGGAGGGACGGAGTGTCTGAACGTCGAGTATAAAAGGGTCGTTCAGGTAAGCAACGACCATTTTCCTACTCGCCGTTCAGACACTCCTCAGTCTGGGACATACCCAAGTTAGAAAGAAAAGGGAGGGAATTAAGCCGTAGACTGGCCCTGTGGAGAGATTACAGCTTGTAATACCCTTCTGCCAAAGGCAGCATCTGCAGAAGCAAACTTATCCAGCCTATAGTGACTTACAAAGGATGAAAGGGAAGACCATGTGGCCGCCCGGCAAATATCATCTACCGAAGCCTGGGTAGCCCAAGCCGCAGAGGTTGCGGCGCTACGGGTAGAATGGGGCAATATACCACCCGGGACAGGGGCCTCTCTTAAGTCATATGCCTTAGAAATACAGGCTTTGAGCCACCTTCCTACTGTGGTTGAAGAAACCTTCTGACCCAGGGAAGAGGGAAGGAATGACACCAACAGAGCCTCAGTCTTTCGAAAAGGGGCAGTCCTTTTAAGATATCTTCTCAATGCCCGTCTCACATCTAGAGTATGCCACCGCTTCTCAGCAGGATGACGCGGGTTCGGGCAAAAGTTAGGCAAGACGAGTTCTTGGGCTCGATGAAAACGAGTATTCACTTTGGGAACGAAAGCAGGGTCGAGGCGTAGAACAACCCGGTCAGGATAGAAGATGCAGAGATCACTTCTCATGGACAAGGCAGCAATTTCGGATACTCTGCGCGCCGAAGTTATTGCTAACAAAAAGGCCATTTTTAAAGACAAGTAGCGTAGACTAGACGAAGCGATGGGTTCGAACGGTGGACCCGTTAAGGCCTGTAACACCAAGGTAAGGTCCCAAGTGGGGTAGCGATGAATCGGTGGAGGCCGCAAGTTTGAGACCCCTTGGAGGAAGGAACGGATCCTGGGGTCCTGAGACAAAGGAACACGAGATTCTCCTGACAGGACAGTGGCTAGAGCCGCCACCTGTCGACGTAGAGTCGCGGGAGCCAAGCCCTTGGAGAAACCCGCATGCAGAAAACACAGAATGTCCGGAACAGAAGCAGTTGTGGGGTCTACGTGATGATCCCCGCACCATCTCGTGAAGGCAGTCCATGAGGCGTTATAAATACGAATCGTTGATGGCCTTCGAGCTGCCTGAATGATGGAGATAACATCGTCAGACAAATTGTCCTTGATGAGCTTTATGCGCTCAAATGCCACACGGCTAATCGAAGCCATTCTGGTTCCGGATGACGGATGGCTCCTTGAGTCAGTATTATCTTGTCTGGTGGAATCCTCCACGGTGGTTCGACTGATAAGTTCTTGAGGTCGGCGAACCACTCTCGACGGGGCCAATACGGTGCTACTAGTAGAAGGTTCGCCCGTTCGTGAATGACCTTCCGCACTACCTTGGAGATGATAGGAAGGGGAGGGAAGGCATAAAGAAGGCCCCGGGGCCACTGACTCCGAAGAGCATCCAGCCCCTCCGCTGCTGGACATGGATAGCGGGAGAAGAATCTCGGCAATTGGGTGTTCTGAGCCGTCGCAAACAGGTCCACTAGGGGAAGGCCGAACCTCCTGGACAGGTCCTGGAACAAGCTGGGGTCTAACTTCCACTCGGCGTGATCTATTTGGTCTCTGCTGAGCCAATCTGCTTCTCGATTGAGAGTCCCCGAGATGTGTTCGGCTTTTATCGACGAGAGGTGGAGCTCCACCCATGACAGAAGATGCTCCGTCTCCTGCATCAGTGTCCAGGAGCGGGTCCCCCCTTGTTTGTTGATATGGGCCTTGGTGGCCACATTGTCCGTTAGAATCAGAAGGTCCTGGCGATATACAAGGTGTTTGAAGTGTATCAGGGCGAGACGGACCGCTCTGAGCTCTAGCCAATTTATATTGTGCAGCTTTTCCGCCGATGACCAGGCACCTTGGGCTAGCTGACGGTCGAGGTGAGCCCCCCAGCCTCGCAGACTTGCGTCCGTGGTCAACACCATCCGAGCTGGTTCGAGAAAGGGAGAACCCTTGTTGAGGGCCGGAGACAGCCACCACCTCAGGGAAAGGCGAACTGGAGCTGGAACCTTTACCTTGAGAAGAGACTCCGCTCGACCTTGTCTCTGGTAAGGGAGCAGGAACCATTGGAGGCGACGAAGATGGAAACGCGCCCACGGAACAATGTCTATGCAAGATATCAACTTCCCCAGAAGCTGGGAGAGAGACAGTAAGGTCACAGTCCGGTGTAGTAAGACTTGAGATGTCAGTTCCCGAATGCTGGCTTGTCTGTCGGGAGATAGGGAGACCACACACAGTGCCGAATCTATTGTAGCTCCGAGATGTAGGATACTCGATGTGGGAATAAGATGGCTTTTGGCAAGATTCAAAGTGAACCCGTGGTTTTGGAGGGACTGAAGTACTAGCTCCCGGTCCTGGGTCGCCTGTTCGGGAGAAGACGACAGGATCAAAATGTCGTCGAGGTAGCATGCCAGACGAACAGGAACCTTTCTGAGCGACGCCGCTACTGCCGCTAGCAACTTTGTAAACGTCCTCGGAGCGGACGAAAGGCCGAAAGGCATCGCCCGATATTGAAAATGGTGGTCTCCAAACGCAAACCGGAGGAACTTCCTGTGCGACTGATGAATAGGGACGTGCAGGTACGCTTCCTTTAGATCTACAGATTGCATCAGATCTGCCCGACGAATGCAGCCCAGCAGAGACTTGAGGGAATGCATTTTGAACCGACGGTACAAAATGTGTTGATTGAGACGTCGAAGGTTCAAAATACCTCTCCAATCGCCCGAGGATTTCGGTACCAGGAATAGTGTTGAATAAAAGCCGGTTTTGAGTTGATCCAATGGAACCTGTTCTATGGCCTGGATTTGCAACAGATGGTGAATTTCGAGTAATAGAAGAGATCGCTTCTCCGGCTGAAGTGGCCAAGGGCATTGAAGGTAAAAGTCCTGTGGCATGTTGGTGAATTCCAAACGTAACCCTTCGGTGACAGTTTGGACAATCCAGGCATCCGAGGTGGTAGATGGCCACAGGTGAGAGAATGCCTGGAGCCTGCCCCCGATTGGGACCAGAGGCGGTGAGTCACTTAACACGCCTGGAAAAGCGGCCCGCCGACTGTCTGAAAGGTCGCCTGAAGTTGGATTGTCGGCGACCGCGGTCACGAAAGGGCGCCCTGTCCGAAGTTGACTGGTACTGGGACTGCGAAGATCTGTAGTAAGAGGCGCCCCCGGCGCCTTGGTCTTGTCGAAAAGGCTGTCGATTATAAGGAACATAGCGCCTGTCCTGACGTCGGAAAGACGTGGGTAACACCTTCTTCTTATCCCTATTCTCGACCAGCACAGAGTCCAGGGATGAGCCAAATAAGGCAGGGCCCTTGTAAGGGGCAGCAGTCAAGCGCCATTTGGACTTGGCGTCAGCTCTCCAGTTACGGAGCCACAAGAGACGTCTTGAAGATACAGTCGAAGCTAAGGCCCTGGAAGCGAATTTAGCTGCGTCTAAAGACGCGTCAGCCGAATATTCAGCAGCTGCGACCAGTTTGGCCAGGTCCTGCTGTAATCGTGCGTCCTCCGGGGGAAGCCTGTCCTTCAATTGACGCAACCACACCAGCGATGCCCGATTAAAGAATGATGAGGAGGTTGCAGCACGAATGGCCCAAGCTGCCGCTTGGAGTGTTTTACGAAATCCCATTTCGGCTCGTTTGTCCTCAAACTTGAGACCATCCCCAGCCTCACCTACCAGGATGGAAGACGATGTGAGACTCGCCACCGGATCATCAATTGAAGGTAACTGCAGGAGGGCATCCAGCGCAGGAGCCGAGGCATAAAGCTTTCGATCAAATGAATTCGGGCCCGACAACGAGGCGGGGTGGTCCCAAGGCTTTTGAACAACCTGGCAGAAAAGATCCGGACAGGGAACAAAGTCCTCATCAGGTTGAGGTAGATTGAACAAGTTACTGTTGGGGCCAGATGGAGTAGAAGAAGAGGAGCCCTGAAGAGGTGTGGAATCCATATTAGTGGCAGCTTTTGCCTTGCGTAGGAGAGAGCGAAACAAGGAAGGCTTAAATAGACCCGGAAAAGCCGGCTTGTCCTGAATCTCTTCTTCATCCTCTGACATCTCAAAATCTTCTAGGAAATCGTCCTCCCGGGCTGATTCAGGCACAAGGCTACAGGCAACAGATTGCTGCTGAAGTTGTGCACCAGGGGGATGCATGGAAAAGGCAGAAGTAGTGGGGCACGTAGGAGCAGAGAAGGCACCAGAGGCTTGCTGCAACCCCATTTGATACATATGGGACATGGCCTGGGTAAAAAAGGACTGAAAATCCACAGGCTGAGGGAACCCTGGGCCCGCTTCAGGGCGGAGGCCAGCTGCAGTGGGTGTAAAAGTAGCTTCAGGACCTGGCCTAGAAGCTTGAGAAAAATGGCTTGCAAAACTAGAGGAGCGGGACCTTACACTGGCCCTTGACTGATTAGTCGCAGGCATTGGAGCCTCCTGAGAGGTTGAGGGGCCATCCTCCCTCAGACCACTGGGCAACAAATCTACATTATGAGAGGCCGAGGGCTCACAGGTCACCTCATGGCTCAAGCCTTCAGGAATTGGTCCTTGACCAGGGTCCTGGGCCCGTTGCCTAGCCTTATCAAACTGCTTTTCTAATGCTTTATGCCTCCTTTGGGCATCTTTATCTACTGTGGCAGATTTGGAGGACTTTGCCTGCCTGGTAGCCTTAGATTTCTTCCCCCTGAGCTGTTTAGGGGAAGGTACTGGGGAGGGGGAGGGACTCCTGTCCATATCAGAAGAAAGAGCACCTTCCTCCCTGTCATCCATGATCAATCACCCCAATGAATTATTAATTAATTAATGAATTAATTGTAAATAGAACTTATCAATTCTATATATATGATAGTATATTGGTAATAGAAATTGTAATATATATATCTATATGCTCTTATATAATTATTATTATTATTATTATTTATTTATTTATTTATATTTTAATTGTAATAAATGCAGGAAAAATCTACAAGCACAACCAGTCTATCAAGATAACCAGGCAACCGCCCCCCCTTTTTTTTTTTAATTAAGAATGTAAATTAATTTAAGCAATGTGTACTTCCCTGAACTTTCAGGCACCCCTCTGCAGGCCGTTGTGAATTGCAGGTACGATCAGGACAGCGTCCCCACCTGCCAGCAACCTAGCGACCCTGGAAACCAAAGCCCAGGTCGCTATGGCCACGGAGATCCAAAAACGTTGCCGATGATCAGGGCTCAAAATGGCGGCCCGCGAGGGGAAATTCCTGAAGTCCTGAGCCAGGCGAAACACAGCGCCTGCGGCCGGACTGAAGCTGCAGCAAAAGAGCAGTCACAATTCTCAAAGGCAGCTGATGAGTATGCCAGCCGGCAGGGACTCAAGCCGCTCGATCAAATGGCCACTAAGGCAAACCGGAGCCTCGCAAAGTGACTGGCAGCAAAATGGCGGCAATGGCGGCAATGGCGGGAAAACCGTTAGAAATAAAGCGCCAGCCAAGCCAAGCCGCAAGCGGCGGCCGGAGCCGCCGCTACGTGCTTTAACCTTTTCCAAACGAAGGCAAACGAAGCGCAGCACTTTTAGACAGTAAATAAACAATATTTAGCCAATTCAGAAGGAAATAAGTAAATTAAGAACGAAATGCAATCAAGAGAACAGACACTCGATGCTATTGCAATGGCTGAGTGAAAAAGTCTGAGGAGGAAGCAGGAAGAGAGGAGGATGCAGCTCCAGAGGGATTTGATTGACACTCAGCTGTGCAAATAGGAGTGATCGTAACCCAGACTGAGGAGTGTCTGAACGGCGAGTAGGAAAACAGAACATTTAAAAAGGTCTGATTTATTATTTGGTTTCAAAATCAAGCTTCAAAAAATCCAATTTAGGAGCAAAGGTTCAAAAATAGTGGCAAGTTGAGGACCCAGTTTTTGGGGGCAATAAGCTGACTTTGTATAAAATTTGCCCTTCCCCCGCTCGGGGGGGCCAAAAAGCCCTACTAAGCAGGTATATACAAAAGTATGAAGGCTATTGCTTAATACATTGTAAGCCGTCCTGAGTCTCCAGAGAAGGGCAGCATATATAAATCAAACAAATAAATAAAGAAATAAAGAAATAAAGAAATAAAGAAATAAAGAAAGAAAGAAAGAAAGAAAGAAAGAAAGAAAGTAAGTAAGTAAGTAAGTAAGTAAGTAAGTAAGTAAGTAAGTAAGTTTGGCCCAGTAATCTATCTAGTGCTATTTTAATTGTTAAATCACAGAAAATAAACAATATATAAGAATCCAAAATGTTGTACCCAATGAAATGAAAGATAATAAGAGATGCATAATAGCAAACTCGAGCATGAGATCCATCACTAAGATCGTATCTAGTCACTAAGGGATATAGATCTATAAAAAGTTGACATGCATAGAGATCACAATCCCGAATTCCTTTTAACGTTAGCCCTTCACACTCTCTCTAGCCTTTTGCCAGGGCATTTTACTTTTTGAATTTTATTAGGGGATGGAAAGTTTTTTCTCCTTCAGAAGTATTACTGGTTGGTACTTTAATTTGAACTTGAAAAGTACCCAACAGTAAGTCAATACTTACAATGTGTTAACATTCCTTTAAATGGAATAGGGCTAGTCAGGCCCAAAATTTAATACACTGTTCCATGACTGGAAATTAATTTCTCTTTGCCACTGATTATGCCTTGATTAATTTCTGGCTTGCCATTTATTACTACTTATTCATTCACATCAATCAATTGTGATCATTTTATTTGCTATGCCTTAAAAATATAATTTACATCATGTCATTTTTCTATGACATCATAAAAACAAATCAAGAACTCAACTGTCACATGCATTCCTAATTCGGTCCTAATTTGCTAGGACACAGTTTAATGGAATAAAAAAGAAAATGTTCACGGGATTTGTATAAAGTCAGTTAAAGACGTATGAAATAGAACATGTCCTTTTTTAATAGCAATTTTATTTTAAAAAATTACAACTACAACAATAAAAAACTAATACGTTATATCTGAACATAACAAATGTAACCAATTTAATGTAACTAAAATGTAACCAAAGGATGCAGTGGCTCGGTGGCTAAGATGCTGAGCTTGTCAATCGAAAGGTCGGCAGTTCAGCAGTTTGAATCCCTAGTGCCGTGTAACGGAGTGAGCTCCCATTACTTGACCCAGCTTCTGCCAACCTAGCAGTTTGAAAGCATGTAAAAATGCAAGTAGAAAAATAGGGACCACCTTTGGTGGGAAGGTAACTGAGTTCTGTACACCTTTGGGGTTTAGTCATGCTGGCCCCATGACCTCGGAGATATCTTCAGACAGCGCTGGCTCTTCAGCTTTGAAACGGAGATGAGCACCATCCCCTAGAGTTGGGAACGACTGGTCAGTGATAAAGTCAAGACTTTAAGGATTTACAAAGGTTGATGGGGTTGGGAGCAATCTAATTTCTGGGAAAATAGTATTCCAGAGGGTGGGCATTGCAACAGAAAAAGCTTTTCTCCTTGACAACGCTAGATAACATTCCTTAACAGACAGAATCAGAGCATGCCTCTTCTGTGGTCCTAATGGGATGGGTAGACATTATTTGGAAGAAGCAGCTCCTCAAATATAGCAGTGGCAGCATGCTATAAAGGGTTTTATAGGTTACAACCAGCACCTAGAATTAAACCCAGAAGTAAACAGGCAACCAATGCAGCTCATGAAGCAGAGGAAGGACATGCAGTGATAAAAAAGTAAACGCAACTATTCATACCTCTGCATTCAATACCATTAATAGCTTCAACATGCTCTTCAATGGCAGCCCCATGTACATTTCAATAGTCCATTTGGAAGATGATTAAAGCATGAATGACTGTCAACAATGTCTAGTGGTCCAGAAAGAAGGGTCCTAATACCTAATAATAGAATTGTATCAAAATATCAGCTACTATTGAGACCATTAACAACATAAATATATGTAAAATATGACTTCAGCAACAGAGTGGTCAATGCATGGAATGCACTACCTGACTCTGTGGTTTCTTCCCCAAACCTTTAACCTGACTGTCTACTGTTGACCTCACCCCATTCCTAAGAGGTCTTTAGGGGGCATGCATAAGCGCACCAGCATTCCTACCATCCGTGTCCCAATGTTCCATTTTATTTGTATCCATCTAATGTATTCATAATTATGTCTATACTTATATTTGTTATCTAATACACACTTGACGAAAATAAATAAATATAAATAAATAAATAACAGTATCTTAGACTTACTAAGGTAAGCAGTATCTTAGTGCTCTCCCTGAACAGTCATAAACTAAATGATAGCTTCTACAGTGTCCATTATGCTTCAAAATTTCCAGATTTTATATAGAATAAAATATTGTTAATTTTAAATCAACAGATCCTCATGTTTCCCATTTTTTCATGATATATAATTTTTAATCAATTAAAGGTAGGTTAGAACAAGCTGATATTAAATGAACATGCAAAAAATTGCTGAAGTTTCTAAGAAGCCACTTTCGTCTACGATCTTCTTCCAATATCACTTTAGGCAAGATCCTAGTTCCTCTTTCGGAAAGCTCCTAGATTAGGGTCTCTAATTTTCAAAGATTTCCTTACCAATTATTTGAAAAAAAATAGATTTCTGAGGGTTTCCTTTTCCTATACCAGTGGTTCTCAACCTTCCTAATGCTGCAACCCTTTAATACAGTTCCTCATGTTGTGGTGATCCCCAACCAAGGATGGGTTCTAAATTTTTTTACTACCGGTTCTGTGGGCGTGGCTTATTTTGTGGGTGTGGCTTGGAGGTCATGTGACTGGGTGGGCGTGGCTAGCTGGTCATGTGACCAGGTGGCCATGGCTATATGTATAGGGACTACTCAGAGGGCTGAAAAAAGTCATTTCTGACAGGTCCTCGCACTTTTGACTGGTCCTCACACTTATGACCATCCTCACATTTATGCCTGTGCAGCATTCTTAACAACCATGTCACTCATTTCACAACTGCTTCTCTTCAACATGGTATAAGATAGGGAAAAAAACATAAAATGTGAGGACAGTCGTAAATTTGAGGACTGGTCAAAAGTATATATTTTGATATATATATATATAAAAGTATATATCAATATATTTCCCCCATATATTCCTCCAAACCACAACTTAACCGTTTCTGCTTTCAACACAATATACAATTAATAGTATCTCAATTATTACAATTCCCTAGTTAAATAGAGCTTTTTTTCTTTTGTGTTTTAAAATCTTGAACTCTCCTCTTTTGCCCTAAATTTCCCATTGTTTGCAGTTTTGCACCTACCTTTTTTGGTGAAGAAAAAGAAAATGAAATCTCTCTGCCTCATTTTGTCACGTTGCAGACTGCTTACTTTCAATTTCGCTTTTTCAGCATAGCTAGGGGAAAAAAAATCTGCTCCAGGAATTTACCTCTTTGCAGCTAGCTCTTTGAAGCCCCGCGGCAAGAATTTAAAGTTTTTTTTCCCTCTAGCCATCAGCTGGGACTCCGGAGGCAGCAATAGATTGGGAGTGGGCGGGGTAAGCGAACGGCGACCGGGCGATCCAACAGAGGCAGAGGGTGAGGGTGAGTGAAGGCGTGGGGGGGGCGAGAGAGGGCTTTGGCGACCCCTGTGAAATGGCCGTTCGACCCCCAAAGGGGTCACGACCCCCAGGTTGAGAACCGCAGTCCTATACACTTGCATTTCTTCCTATTTTTTTCCTTCCCTACCTCTGTATTTTGTAGAAGATCAAGGTTTTGCCTACAATGAATTCACAGCAAACTCTATGATGTCCCAGTCCATTTTTCCCTTTCTTTCTAACATTGTTTATTTTTTAAATTATTGAACAATTATTCCTCTTAAATCAATTCGTATAAAATGCATAGATGGAGCTCCAACACTTTAGCACTCCCAGAAAAGGGGCGTTGGTCCTACCTGAGACGCACCTTCTCGCTGGGTGGAGACAGCAGCCAGGATGGGGTGTGCTTGTCTGTTAGGTTGATAGACTGAGCCTGTCAAAGTTGCTAAGTCCCGCCCTTGTTACTGGTAAGTAACAAGGTGTGCAACGTTACCTGCCTCTTGGCTAAAACATGTTCCACCAGAGCCCCGATGTCCTGTTGCCTCTCTGGCGACAGAAAGACCTGTCCCTGTATGGAATCGATGACAGCCCTGAGGTGAGTAATATGTGTCGTGGGCTGTAGGTGACTCTTCTTCCGGTTTATGGAAAACCCGTGAAGATCGAGGATGCAGCATACAGTCTGTAGATCTCGTAAGGCCTGCTGATGCGAGGGAGACAGGAGCAACACATCGTCCAGATAACACAACAGTCGAATCGGGATGAGACGAATGGTAGCCGCCACCGCAGCCAGCAACTTTGTGAAAGTACGTGGGGCCGATGACAGGCCGAAAGGCATGGCCCGATATTGATAATGCTTGCCGGCAAAGGCAAATCTCAGAAATCTGCGCTGTTGCGGATGTATGGGCACGTGGAGATTTGCCTCCTGTAAATCCAGAGATGTCATGACATCTCCCTGTCTCAGACAGGCCAATATTGACTGGAGAGAATGCAGCTTGAACCTCTTGTACAGAATGAACTTGTTGATGAACTTTAGGTTCAAGATGCCTCTCCAGCCACCCGAGGATTTGGCGACCAAAAACAGAATTGAATACACCCCTGACCCTTCGTGTCCTGCTGGAACTGGCTCTATTGCCCCTATCTCTAACAAATGCTGAATCTCCTGGGACATTTGCTGATGGTTCTCCGGTTGTCTGGCCATTGGGCAAGGCAGGAGGTAGGCCCTGAATTCTAAGGTGAGACCCAGCCTCACCATCCAAAGTATCCAATCTTCAGACATGGTAGATTCCCATTGATGGACGAAATGGCTGAGATGACCTCCAATGGGAAGAGGGGATTGCGAGTCACTTGCCTCACCTAACTGGTTTGGAACCTGCTCCCCTATAGGGTTTCCTCGATGCAGACTGGTATCTGCCTCTGTCCCGAAAGGACTGCCTATCTGAATACCTGTCAAACCCCTGGGGGTAAGTCCTAGAAAAGTAGGACCCACTGGGTCCTGAATCCTGCCGAAAGGGCTGTCTCTGAGGGTAAGGTGTAAACCTACGGTCTGGTCTTCGATAGGATACCGGAAGCACATTTATCCTTACCCTCCACAAGAATAGGCTCCAATGCTGCTCCAAACAGGTCTGCTCCCTTATAGGGGGCAGAGGCCAATTTCCACTTTGATTTCAAATCTGCACGCCAAGGGCGTAACCAGAGAAGCCTCCTAGAAGTTACATTTGAAGCCACTGCTCTTGCCGCAAATTTAGCAGCATCTAAAGATGCATCTGCCGAATACTCAGCAGCAGCCACCATTTTATTGATATCCTGCTGGAGACGTAAATTGTCTGGAGGAAGACAATCATGCAATTGTTTCAACCAGATCAAGTTAGCGCGATTGAAAAATGAGGCAGAAGTCGCTGCCTTTACTGCCCAGGCAGAAGCTTGGTGTGTCTTCCTAAGGGAAACTTCCACCCATCTATCCTCAGTTCTTAACACCTCTGAAGCATCACTAGACAAAATGGTTGAAGAAGTCAAGCTCACCACGGGCGGGTCTACCGTGGGAACAGCTAGCAGCTTGTCTAATACTGGATCTACACAATAGGTCCTCTTATCATGTCCAGTGGGGGCAGAAAAGGCCCCAGGGTGATCCCACTGCCTATTGATGACCTCTGAAAATAATTCCGGGTATGGAATAAAATCGTGATCAGGGGCGGGAACCGCAAAAAATTCATTCTGGGGTGCCTGAGAGCCTTCAACCTGATCCCAATAGATCCCCTGATCTATCTACTGATCCCATGTTAGTTGCTAACTTCGCCTTGCGTAGCAATGTTCTGAACACTGATGGACGGAATAGGGTTGCAAACCCCGGCTTATCTGGCAATGCTCCCTCATCGTCCAAAAATTCCTGGTCCCCCTGGTCTACTTCGTCCTGCCAGGAATCCTCACTGCAGACTGACTCTTGCTGGTTGACAATTAAAGATTGATGCCTTGATTGAACTGATGTTTGAGGTTGACAACCTGCCACGGGTGGCTGCATATGGCCATGCGTATTAATGCCTGTTGCCAAGGCCTGTGCCAATGCATTTGTCAATAAGGTCTGAAAATCAAAAGACTGGCTCTGTCCCTGGCCCTCCCCTGCGCGGAGCCCCACTGCGGTTGGGGTATACGAGGCCTCTGGCGCTCTCCTAGCTCCTGGCTGCCGTGCTTGAACGCTCCCAAGGGACTCCATGACAGGGGCTGAATCATTTTCCTGACCTTCCTGAAGTTCTAAAGGAGAGACAGAAGAAGCCCTGTCATTACAGAGTGAGATACAGCTTCCCCTCCTCCAATTTGAGAAGAAGGTGGCTCAGAAATAGGTTGGACCTGTTTCCTGGCCCGTTCAAACTGCCTTTCCAGGGCATTATGCCTTCTCAGGGCATCTCTGTCTTCCATGGAAAGCCTTGAAGCGCCTGGGTCAGGCTCCCTCCTACATGAAGAGGAAGAAGAGCTCTTAGACTTGGCCTTAGAGGATTTTTTAGCTCTGGGAGGAGTCTGGGGCTGTTCCAAGTCTGAGGAGAACTCTGGGTCAGCCATTTTAAAAGTCAGTTGCAGGCTTGAATTTTTGCAACTGTTAAATTGTTGCAATATATACTGAGGCAACTCACGATTGTAACTGTAACTCTTTATTGCTTCACCATGAAACTGTAACTGTAACGGCTCAGCTAGAAATGGCAGTTGACAGCTCTTATATATGAACAGCTCAACCGCTCCAACCAATGGCTAACAAAGAATCTCCCGTGCTCATGACGTCATCGGTTTCATCCAATAACAACACTCCAACTATAACTAAACCCTGCTAGACATAACACCACTGCCCTCCTGGATCACACAAGTGTAATCATTAAGGTATGCCGGGCGCCTGCGTGTTCGTCCGGACCGTCGTAGTTCAGGTTCGATAACAGGTGCAGCTGATTCCGGCATGGATGGAGAAGAGAATGGTACAATTGACGGAGTGTTCCCTGGAACAGACTTCCCAGCCTCAGACTCGACCTCAGGTAAGTTAAGCCACTGCTGGCTCCTCGCGGCGCCCCGCGTTAAGTTTTCATTTGCTTGTGAACTTAGCGTTGGACCTGGCACAGAACTTAGCGGTGTTGTAGGTGACGGGCTCACAACCTCTGCTGGGTTTTTTTCTAACACACGTTTCCGTAACTGGTCCATGTGTCTCCGCCAGGTTCTGCCATCAACGAGCAGGACCCTGTAAGAACAGGGACCCGTTACTTGTATAATCTGTCCCGGCAACCAACGGGGGTCGCCCCATAGTTTCGTGCAAAAACCTGGTCCCCCTCTTTAAACACCCTAGGTGGCAAATAGCCTGTTGTAGGCCGGTCTGAGTTGTATAAAGGATGCAGACGGTCAAGTGCTGTTCGTAAACGGTGGCCCATCAGCATCTCAGCAGGACTTCGATTAGTGCTTGAACAAGGTGTTGTGTGCTGAGAAAGCAAATATGTGGAAACCCTTTCTTGCCACCCCCGTGGTCCTAGTCTTGCCAGCGCTTCTTTAGTTGACCTCACAGCCCTTTCTGCCAAACCATTACTAGAGGGACAATAAGGGGCAATCTGGGCATGGCGGATTCCTAAACTGGCCAGGAACATTTGAAATGGGGCGGATGTCAGTTGTGGGCCATTATTGGACACCAGAACATCCGGAAGGCCATGTGTAGCAAATAATTTATTTAAAACACATATGACGGCCTCTGATGTGACCGATGGCATTATTTCCACCTCGACCCACCTTGAATACGCGTCTACCACAATAAGGAACTGGCGACCCATAAAGGGACCAGCAAAATCCAGATGGACCCGTGACCATGGAGCCCTCAGGAATTCCCACTCTCTGGGAGGAACAGATGGTGCTGCTGGCCTCGACAGCTGACAAGTTTGGCATTTTGCTACCCAATCTGTTATATCCTGGTCGATCCCTGGCCACCACACATAACTTCGGCTGAGCCCCTTCATCCTGATGATACCAGGGTGGGCTTCGTGCAAACACTCCAAAATAGAGTTACGCAATTTTGGGGGAATAACGACCCTATGACCCCACAAAAGGCAACCCCGGAGGACAGAAAGTTCGTGTTGCCTGAGCCGGAACGGCTTGAACTGCTCGGCCACTTGTCCCAATGGCCATCCCCTTGCCACCCAGTCGAGCACCTGCGCTAACAAAGGGTCAACTGCCGAGTGGGCGGCAACGTCGGTTGCAGATAAGGGAATGGGCAGCTCCTCTACAAGGAGGACAGAAGATGTCGGTGCAGGGTCCTCCACAGGCAAGGGCAACGGACAGCGGCTCCATGCATCAGCATGCGCGATCTCCTTACCCGGGCAGTATCTTAAGGTGTAATTATAAGCCACTAAAAACTCAGTCCAACGGAACATCCTGGGGGAAAGTATCAAAGGAGTCTGACGGTCCCCAGCTAAGAGCCCCAGAAGAGACTTATGGTCAGTGACCAAATCAAAATGGTGGCCATAAATATAATCGTGGAACTTCTTTACAGAAGCCACTGCGGCTAGGGCCTCCCTGTCTAATTGACTATACTTGCGTTCCGTGGAGGAAAGAGTACAGGAATAATAGGCAATAGGTGCTTCTATTCCATTTGGAAACCTATGGCTAAAGGGGATGCATCCGCTGTTATTACCAGAGGAAGGTGAGAACTATATTGTACCAGGACAGCAGAGGATGTTAGTAGGTCTTGGACAGCCCAGAAAGAATGGTTTGCAGCCTCGCCCCAGGACCATGGCATATTTTTGTCCAATAAACGGTGAAGAGGCTCCGCCAAGGTGGCTTTATGGGGTAAAAATACGCTATAAAAATTGAGGAGCCCCAGAAATGCTTGCAGGTCAGCTTTGCACGTTGGAACGGCAGCGTTTTTTATAGCTGCCACCTTTGAGGGAGTAGGGTGGATACCTGTGGCGTCAATTAAATACCCCAAAAATTCAACCTGTGGCACACCAATAAAACATTTAGATTTCTTCAATTTTAGGCCAGCCTTCCTGAAGCGTAGAAGGACGGCCCTAACACGGCCAACGAGCTCATCCCATGAAGACGCGGAGATGAGCACATCATCAAAATATGGGATTACCCCGGGAAGTGCTTGTAGGAGGCGCTCCATTAAATTTTGAAATAACCCCAGGGCTATGCTAATACCGAATTGAAGCCGTTTGCACTTAAAAGCTCCCCGGTGGGTTACAATCGTTTGGGCCTCAGCTGAGGCCTCATCCACCGGAAGCTGCTGATACGCTTGAGCTAGATCAAGGTTAGCAAAAATGGAGCCTGAACCCAGGGAGTGGAGCAAGTGTTGGACTACCGGAACAGGATAGGGGTTGGCTTGTAATGCTCGGTTCAACGTACTTTTAAAATCTGCGCAGATGTGGACCGACCCGTCCGGCTTGATAGGAATGACTATTGGGGTCTCCCACCGGGAATGGTCCGTGGGTTCTAAAACTCCCTGGGCAATCAACTTATCTAACTCGGCTTCTACTTTTGGACGGAGGGCCAAAGGTACTCTCCGGGGTTTGAGTCTAATAGGGGCAACGTTCGGGTCTAAGTTCAGTGAAATTGGGGAACCCACATATTTACCCAGAGCATCGTTGAACACATCTTTGAATTCGCTAGCCAACATATCGAAATCGCTCTCTGAGATTGTTGAGTGGATGCCTGTGATGGCAAGGCCAAGGGATCCAAACCAATCTAAACCTAACAGACTAGGAAGGGAGCCATCCACCACGATTAAGGGGAGGCGGCCAGTGAAACTATCATATTCAACTAGGAAATGACCGTGCCCAATAATTGGAATCCGGTTTCCCTGATAATCTCTAAGATTAACAGGGCTGGGGTGAAGCTGATTTTTCTGCAGGCTAGGCATCATTTCTTTGATGGTGGTCCAGGAGACAATGGATTTAGATGAGCCGGTGTCGACTTCCATCCTGCAAGAAACACCTTCGATCTTCATAGTCAGGAAAAGCTTGTTTGAACGTGTAGTGGAGTCACGGTGGGTCGTTATTTCAGTGACCCGCCGGCCACGGAATATCGCAAAACAGTCTTCACTGTTGACTGCAGCACCTTTTGGTCGAAACGTAGATTGCCTCTGGCGACCCGAGCGGCAGACACGTGCAAGGTGGCCAAGTTTGCCACAACGTCGACATGTCACTGAACGGAACTGGCAAGTTGCTCGGGGGTGCTGATCACCGCAGCTGAGGCAGGAGGATGAAGGAGGTTTTTTTCTGGTTGGCCGCCCACCTTTTTCAGTAAATGTCTTAATACGACTGACCTCCGGCTCTTCTTCATCGTCTTCAGAAACAACCTCCTCACTATGGACAACCGTGGCTTGATTAGCAGAGGAATGGCACTTACAGATGTCCGCGGCGGATTTATCTGACATCTCCGCCGCCTGGGCCTCTTCCATGGCCATTTGAAGATCTAGGGTTTTTTTCGCTAACAAACGCCTCTGTAAGTTTATGTCGCGTACCCCACAAACCAACTGTTCGATCAAAGCGTCATCTAAATCCCGAAACTCGCAGTCGAGGGCGGCTGTACGCAGACGGGCGACATAACGGTTGACAGGCTCCCCTTCCTCTTGCAGTATTTGCCTTAAATTAAACCTATGGGCTATACGAGACGGAGTTGGAGCGTAGTGAGCCCTCAATTTCTGCCTCAAAACTTCCCAGGAAGTAGTATGCACAGGCTGGGGAGTGAGTAACGCTCGGGCAGTAGCAAATACTTCAGGGCCACAAGCATTTAAAAAATGAGCCCTTTTCTTACTGCTTGAGAGGTCAGTAAAATCGTTGGCTTCTAAAAAACATTCAAACCGCTCTTCATACACATCCCATGTCTCAGCGGCAGCGTTGTATGGTGCGAAAGTTGGAGGAGCCATTTCGTGGATTGGTGGTTTGTGTATTGGGTGACTCACACTCTCTGAATGTTGATTCTGCTCTCAATTCGCCTCAGGAACATCCCATCCTCGTCGCCAGTGTTAAATTGTTGCAATATATACTGAGGCAACTCACGATTGTACCTGTAACTCTTTATTGCTTCACCATGAAACTGTAACTGTAACGGCTCAGCTAGAAATGGCAGTTGACAGCTCTTATATATGAACAGCTCAACCGCTCCAGCCAATGGCTAACAAAGAATCTCCCGTGCGCATGACATCATCGGTTTCATCCAATAACAACATTCCAACTATAACTAAACCCTGCTAGACATAACAGCAACAACAGCAGAGTTGGCTTCTAAAATAACTGTCAACTCCCTCTCAAAGAGATACAAAATGGCGACAGGGCTAAATTCTCCTAGCAACTCAGGCTGCTGTGCTAGGAACAGAATAAGTCTCCTTTCACTCCAGTCCTCAATTAATGAAGGCTTGTAACTGCCATTCTGCGCAGAAAGAGTAATCTGTGGAGCAGAAAAAGTTTCCCCCCTCCATTGGGGCTTTCAAACCTGTCAGCAAACACACTCCGGCTTGCCACCCTGCTCCTCTTCCAGCCACATCCAGAAGCTGCTCTTTTCAGTGAGACTCAAACCCAGGGCTGGCAATGCGCTAGAATAGACAGCTCTTCAAGCACCTCTCAATAAATTCTCTTCAGAGTTTGCCTCTGAGCCTCAGGTAATGACTTTGGAGCCGTCCTAAACTAATGGGAGCTCAAAATGGTGGCTGTGGCTATTCCGGCGTGCGGTTCTACGCCGTCCGGAGAATCCCAGCCGGGATAAAACTCTTTCAGCTGCTGATAGGAAAGGTGGAGGGGGTGACCTGGAGCCCCAAAGTCACTCACCCCTCCACGAGCAGCATAAAGCAGCCCCAGCTGCAACCGCAGCTGAAACCTGCACTCTTCCGCTCCCACTATTAATTAAGAAAGCACACAAGAAAATAATAAAACCTAAAACCTCTCTATACCTAGCTAACTAACTGCCAGAGCAGTTTGAAATAGGTCCCTACAAGAAGACTGAGCGAAAACAACTGAGGATCTAGGAGACAAAGGAGGCATGACCTATGCAAATTTTAAAGAGACATTTCGCTCAGTCCCTGACAAGCAGGAGAGGAAAATCCCAGACATGAATTGAGTAAGCAGCGCAGCAGAAAAGGACGTTCAGGTAAGCCAACGTCCATTCACAGCCTACACGTTAGCGAGAGCCCGATCGCTTATATCTGGGTGGACATCTGAGCGCACAGTGCAAAGAAACTCCACCCAGATATAGGCGACCGGGCTCTCATAGGCTGTGAACCAAATTGAGCCCTACGCTAATTGTGCTAATAGGGGAGCGCGAAGCTCCACAAAGGGTCGCTCTCCACGCTTGGTCACAAACAATGTTGTCAATGGGAGCGCGAGACCCCTCCTATGCTTCTGAACCCCAGGGAGTTCCGATCCTCACAGGTTAAGTTGGTGTCGCGAAAAAATGCGCGAAGAGGAAAGGCGCGAGGAAATTGGCAGGCAACGGTCGCCCTCAGCTGTCTTTTCGCGCCGGATTGGTAGAGGCGCGCAAAAAAACTCGCTCCAAATTTCCGAGCGGTCTGTCGGCTCAGGCACTGACTCAGTAATCGCCAGGAGCACGAAGGTCCGCTCTTCGCAGGTTCCTACCAGTGCCCAATACACACAACGCTGCGATGGCGGACAAAGTAGAAGAAATTGTCGGCTGTCAGAAGAGACAAAATGGCCACCGGAGAATACCCAGGGGAGCACGAAACTCCGCAACCGCCAAAGTTAAGCTTAAAAGCCGATACAAAGGCTGAAGCCTTGTACACGGGAGCGCGAAGCTCCGCAAATCACCAGGAGCAGCGGTAAGGTCGCAATGCGATGGGAAGAGGTAAAGGGGCTGAGGAATGCCTTCCCCAGATAACCAGTCAAACCAGCTACTGGGGAACCAAGGTCTCACAGTTTGAAGTCGCAGTCCAAGATCAGTCCAGGTAACAATCCGAGTCAAACCAGTAATATCAGAAGAAATCAGCCAAAGCACAGGAAAAAGACAAAGAATTAGAAAGAAATTGGCCAGAGGAACAGTCCCACATGCCTGTCTAGGCTGACAGACTGAGCCAAAAGCTGGGTCTGCCCAGTAACAAGGGCAGGACTTAGCAACTTTGACAGGCTCAGTCTATCAACCTAACAGACGAGCACACCCCATCCTGGCTGCTGTCTCCACCCATAATGGAGAATGTTTCTAGATGTACTATTATTGTAATTTTAATTAGCTGGTTTCTGTTTCTTCTTGGAAGAAAAATAATTATTGTAAAATTTCATATTGTTGTATATAATAAAACTGATTAAATAAATGAAAATGAATGGGCAATTAATCATTAACCCCCCCTGCTCTGCTATGCAGGAAGCAATGTTCCTCTGACAGGGGTTGTTCCTCTGTTCTGGTCCTGTTAGACCTCTCAGCGGCTTTTGATACCATCGACCATGGTATCATGCTGCACCGGCTGGAAGAGTTGGGGGTGGGAGGCACCGTGTTGCGGTGGTTCTCCTCCTTTCTCTCCAACCGGTCGCAGTTTGTGTTGGCAGGGGGGCAGAGGTCGATCTCGAGGCCTCTCATTTGTGGAGTGCCGCAGGGATCGGTCCTCTCGCCCCTTCTGTTCAACATTTATGTGAAGCCGCTGGGTGAGATCATCCGTGGCTTTGGGGTGAGATACCACCAGTACGCTGATGACACCCAGCTGTACATCTCCACCCCAGGCCACCCCAACGATGCCCTTGAAGTGATGTCCCAGTGCCTGGAGGCTGTACGGGTCTGGATGGGGAGGAACAGGCTCAAGCTCAACCCTTCCAAGACTGAGTGGCTGTGGCTCCCGGCATCCCGATATAGTCAGTTGACTCCATCACTGACTATTGGGGGCGAGTCATTGGCCCCCAAAGAGAGGGCTCGCAATCTGGGAGTCCTTCTGGATATGCAGCTGTCCTTGGAGGAACATCTGACGGCTGTAACCAGGGGGACCTGTTGTCAGGTTCGCCTGATTCGCCAGTTGCGGCCCTTTCTTGATCGGGATTCCCTGTGCACAGTCACTCACGCCCTCGTCACCTCTCGCCTTGACTATTGCAACGCTCTCTACATGGGGCTCCCCTTGAGGAGCACCTGGAGGCTCCAGCTGGTCCAGAACGCAGCAGCGCGGGTAGTGACGGGAGCAGCATGGCGCTCCCATGTAACACCGCTCCTGCGCGAGCTGCACTGGCTCCCAGTTGTCTTCCGGGTGCGCTTCAAGGTGTTGGTTATCACCTTTAAAGCGCTCCATGGCATAGGGCCTAGCTATCTTCGAGACCGCCTGCTGCTACCAACGACCTCCCATCGACCCGTGCGCTCCCACAGAGAGGGCCTCCTCGGGGTGCCATCAGCCAGACAATGTAGGCTGGTGACCCCCAGGGGGAGAGCCTTCTCTGTGGGGGCACCTACCCTCTGGAATCAGCTCCCCCCAGAGATAAGGAGAATCCAAGACCTCAGTGCCTTCCGTCGCGCCCTTAAAACCCATTTATTTAAACAAGCCGGGCTGGCTTAAAATGAAATTTTTAACTGTTTTTAAATGTTTTAAACGTTTTTAATTGGTAAATGAGTTTTAATTGGGCCAAATTTATATATCTTTTAATTGTTTTTAATATTTGTTCTGCATGTTTTTTAATCTGGCTGTACACCGCCCTGAGTCCTCAGGGAGAAGGGCGGTATAGAAATCCAATATAAAATAAAATTAAAAAATTAAAAATAAATACAAGATGCAGAATTTACAAAAAAAAGGAAGCTATTAATTATGGTGGCAAAGAATCTTTTTGAATGAGATTTAGTTTTGACTAAACATTTGAGATATGTATGACTAAGAGAAAGGGGATTGTTGAATAAACATACCAGTACTGCTTACTCTGTGAAAATAGGAATTTATGTTTGTTTTCACATGACTGCAAAGAAGATGTATCAGATTAGATATTGTTGAACATGTAAACCAAAGAAAGGTATTTCCCCCCAATATAAAAATATTGCCAAAATGGTAAATAATTTTATTAAGTATCAGAAGTCGTATAAATGATTGCTTTAAAAGGTCTTGAATAATAATTAAAATCATGAATTACAAGTTCAGATTAGTATGTACATTTAGCCATAAACTGATATATAATGACTTCAAATGTGTCTCCAGTTGGAGGATGCAGGCATCTGGTACTGGACCAGTATGAACCAGTACTGGTTTTCAGTACTGTTCATTGGAAAAATGTTTTTGGGAAAGACAAAACTTTTATTCCTATGTTTTTAATCTTTATTTAATTTTTCCTGATTTACAAGGAAATCTGGCTCCCCCAAGGACACCAAGCAGAAGGACAACAATACATAAGGATTCCTTAGGAAATTCTCCAGGGACAGAGAGTAAGTATGCAGCAGCTGTGCACAGTAGAGAAAAAACTGGAACAGATGGTAACTAAACCCATGGCATTTCTATTTAGCGCATGTGCATGAACAGTGATTGGTAAGCGCATGAAGGCAAAATATGAGCATAATAGACCTGTTTAGCACAGTATTTTTCTTTTTAGTGATTATGACATTTGAAGAGCCCTTGCCACAAAAAAGCTGTCTTTCAAACCTACTCAGCAATAATTGAAACATCATGGTCTGATATATCATGGGCTCATAAATTGAAAGTTATTAACTTCTAGAGTAATTTAAGAGGTTACGGACAAGAGTATCATTATTAAGTAAATGCTTACTATTATTCTTCTCATCTTTCCTATTACCTATCTCCTCCTACTTATGACTATAACCTTGTTGCTTGTATCTTTACGATTTATATTGTTTTATTTAGTTTCTTAATATGATTTGATTGCTTATTTAGTATCCTAATTGTATCTTATGATTCTTGATGAATGTATTTTTATGTACACTGAGAGCTTATGCACCAAAGACAAATTCCTTGTGTGTCCAACTACACTTGGCCAATAAAGAATTCTGTTCTATTCTATGCTAATGATGTATTTACTGAAATACAACCAATAACCAAAGAGCATTATTTCACCAGGGCTCAAGACTTATTCAGAAAAGAAACACCACAAAACAGGTAAACTAGCATAAAATATTTTCTGTGCGCTTAAGACTTACATGGTCTCATGAATACTGCTGAATCAATATATTTGTACTGAATAAAAATAGTTGATCGTATCTTTTCTAAGAAAGATATGTTTTTAATAATATGTTTTGAAGTACCTGCTAATCTGAAAAGTGTATGTGTTTCTATCTGGACGGTGGAATTCTAGTTTGTATTATAACTGAAATGCTAGCTAATTTGCACTGAAAATCACAATACATAGGTGTGAGTTACTGTTTCGTAATCTGATATACTTTGTTAAGTCATTTATTAAACAACAAGGTCTCAGTGTAAGCTATGGTGTGAGTTTTCACACTTCAAGCACAAGTAACGATTTCTGAATCTATTCAATTCAATTTTACTGCGTTTTCACACAAGAATGTGGATAGAATGCATACGGAATATGATACAACATGAAAACTATTTTGCTCCTGTTGCAGAAACTTTTAATTAAATACCTACTCTTATAACTAGAAAAACAATTATTATAGGAAAGTTGAATGCATTCTCAGCCGTAATTTAAATGTACTTCACGGAAAAAGTACTTCTTGATTTATAAAAAAAAAAAGAGTTGTGCATGTCTTTTCTTTTATCGCCAGTAAAATCTTTAAGGTTACTCTTTGGATTTTCTTGTCATTGTCCATTGCTTGACAGATACACACAATTATTTTTAACAACTGCCTATGAAATTTATTAAGGCTGCACAAAGATTCAGATTTGAAGGGCAAAATGTGAGTCAGAGCACACATGAACGCACACATAGCACCTGCTGTGATCACCTTAAATGTGTTTCTTTCCTGACATTGTACAGCAGCTGTAGAGGGAATTTGTTCTGGGATTTAACTGAAGTGTGATAAGCTAGAGACACTGCAGAACATAGACTGCAATAGAAGAGCTATGTTAGCCTATGGTAAGAAAAAACTGGAAGAATTTTGATAGTATCTTTCTGGTTAATCAATTTTATTTATTAAAAATATATAAACTTTCATGAGTTACAGCTGCATATGATAAGTTTTTTAATAATAATTTAGAATATGTTACCATATTCCTTTTGATTTTTGTATGCAGTGTGAAGAGATGCACGTACAATGAAAAATGGGACATATTCACACATTTTTTAGACTTATGTTAATATAAATGCAATAGGTTCTTAATGAAAATTTTACTTGACATATTTTCTTCTTTGAAAATAAAAATGAAAGCAATTCATTCTTTTATTTAATTAGAACGATATAAAATTGATTTTTACAAATTTTTAAAGATTATTATTTGTTTTTAGTCATTGGCAGTTTTAAATTTCATGCAAATTACTTTGATATTTATAATCCTTTTCTTATTAGCTTTAATAAATATTATATTGTGATATATTGTGATATATTATCTTTCCTTCAAAAACTAAGTATATCCATCAAGGAACACTTTGAAAAATACAGATCGTACACTCATCAAAAGAAGTAAGAACTGTCAATTTGATGAAGTGCAACTCTCACCTCATTAGTATTGCGCAAGGAAGCAAAATTCCACACAAAATAGAACTGCTAAAATATTAACAATTACCAGCTAGTCAGAATCCATCTTATATAGATAAAAATATGTCAAATATAATTTATCAGATGGTCTCTGATGCCATATGCCATGTCTGTTCAATGTACTGAAAAATTATAGTACAGCTTTAATACCATCTAAAGCAAGGCCAAAAAGTTGAAAAGAATAACACAAATCTGTTATGTATAATAGCTACATTAATAAATAATCATTATGAAATTCAAAAATACAATCCATGTTATTGTTGTTTTCTGATTGCTGGGAAAGGAGAGATATATATATTTCTCCAATTAAATATTTGTTCATTGTGAGTAGGAAGTAATCATATAGTTTAACACAAACCACACATTTCTGCTTGTCATGAAGTTTCTCACCCAAAAATCAAAGAAAGTTTAAAATAATCTAAAGCACATAATGACTGACAAATTTTCTTACTTCTAAAAACTAATACAAAAGTGCAGCTTTTCTGCCCATCAAATGGAAGCTAACCATTATTATACTGTAACTACATTTTGGTTATTTTAGTAGGTTTTCAATTCATCCTATGGATTTATAAATGATGAGCCAGAAAAATGACACAGAAAAAAGTTATCAACATCCTCATCACTTATTAGAACAAACCAAAGCTTTTAATGAGTTCTAATTTTGAAAATAAATTAGAGGAATCTTATAAAATTTTACATGGTAAGCAAAAGGGGCGTTGGTCCTACCTGATACGCTCCTTCTCGTTGAGTGGAGACAGCAGCCAGTGTGGTACTACTCATCCAATCAGATTGCAGGACTGAGTCAGCCAATAACTTTAAGTCCCGCCCTTGTTGCCGGGCAGGCCCAGCTTTTGGCGAAGACTCATAAGACTGACTCGGCGTGTGGGCTCAGAAGGCAATATAGGCCACCAGGTAAGTAAAGAGAGGAGGAAGACAGACAGAAAGACACAGCCGGAGTAAGGGAGGGTCTGACTGCTGTCTCCACTCAACGAGAAGGAGCGTATCAGGTAGGACCAACGCCCCTTCTCCATTGAGAGTGGAGACAGCAGCCAGTGTGGGACATACCCCAGTTCACTGTCCCGAGTTCAGGGTGGGAACCGGCTGGTCGACAACAACAGTCTCCCCGGCAACGACACGCTGCAGCACCCGTCGTCCAAATGCCGCCTCCGCCGATGCAAATTGGTCCAATTGATAATGACGTATGAAGGGAACCGGCGAAGTCCACATGGCCGCCCTGCAGATCTCAAACAAAGGCGCCTGCGTCGCCCATGCGGCAGTCGTAGCCGCGCTATGGGTGGAATGAGCGGTCAATCGAGCTGGACGCGGAAGGGAACGAAGGTCCTAGGCCGAAGCGATGGTGTGCTGAATCCAACGACCGACAACAGATGAGGAGACCTTGCACCCCTGGGAAACGGGCAAAAAGAAGACAAACAGCAACTCCGAACGACGGAAAACAGATGTCCTCTTAATGTAGCTCCGCAAAGCCCATCGTACGTTGAGCGAGTGCCATATGCGCTCCCGTGGATGAGCAGGACGCGGGCAGAAATTAGGCAGAATAAGTTCCTGTGAGCGGTGGAAAACTGAATTGATTTTTGGGACGAAAGTGGGGTCCAAACGGAGTACTACACGGTCCGAATGAAAGACACAAAGGTCAGAACGGATGGACAATGCTGCTATCTCTGATATACGACGGGCCGACGTTATCGCCACAAGAAATGCGACTTTGCATGAAAGTAAACGGACACTAGTAGTCCGCAATGGTTCGTACGGTGGGCCCATAAGCGACTCCAACACTAAAGGGAGATCCCAGGTGGGGTATCTGTGTAATACAGGAGGACACAAATTCGTGGCCCCTCGAAGAACCCGCCAGATTAAAGGGTGTTATGACAATGATGGCAGGGATCCACAGACCAGGATCGAAGACAACGTGGCCACATGCCTGCGTAACGTATTGGAAGAGAGGCCTTGAGCCAGGCCCTGCTGCAGAAAGCATAAAATGTCCACAATGGATGGCTGAAGTGCGGAAACGCCAGACGCGGAACACCAGGAACAGAAGGCACGCCAGGTGGCAGAATAAATCCGATCCGTAGAAGAGCGGCGCGAGGCCTGCAATGTCTGAATAACATCTGGCGGAATATGCACTGCTGTCAAAGTGCTCCGCTCAACCGCCAAGCGGTCAGGTTGAGCCAGGCCAGGTCCGGGTGTAACAGAGCGCCCTGAGACAGAACGTCGTCCTCGACGGGGATGCGCCACGAGGGGGCCACCAAGAGGGACACAAGGTCCGCATACCAGGGTCTCCAGGGCCAATGAGGTGCTACAAGGACCACTTCCGCCCGCTCGTACAAGATCTTGCGAACAACCCTGGGCAGGAGGGAGGTCGGGGGAAAGGCGTAGAGAAGACCCGTCAGCCATGGAATTCGAAGAGCGTCGACGCCCGCTGCCCGAGGATCTGGGAATCGGGCGAAGAACCGTGGCAGCTGAGCATTCGTGTGCGTTGAGAAGAGGTCGATGATCGGCATGCCGAACCGACGAGACAGCTCCTGGAAGATCCGGGGATGGAGGCGCCACTCCGCGTTGTCCACTCGACGACGACTCAGCCAGTCCGCTTGGGAGTTGTCCATTCCGGAAATATGCTCTGCCCGGAGAGAGCAAAGGTGCCGCTCCGCCCAGAATCCCAGTCGCAGAGCCAACAGAAGAAGTGACTTCGACCTGGTTCCTCCCAGCTTGTTCAGGTGCGCTTTTGCTGCAACATTGTCCGTCAGAACTAGGACGTGGGAATTGGAGATCAGGTTTCGGAAGGCCCTGAGAGCCAGGAAGATCGCCTGTAGTTCTAGCCAGTTGATCGGGCGACGGGACTCTGCTGGGCTCCAAGTGCCCTGAGCCAACTGACCTTGGCAATGGGCCCCCCAGCCGTGGAGACTGGCATCTGTAGTTACTACCACCCTCTGAGGCTCCAGGAAGAACGACCCCGCAGCTAGGGCCGGGGAACGCCACCACCGCAGGGACCGGCGAACAGCAGGAGGGACCGGAACCAGCCTGGATGAAGTGCCTCTGCCCGCCTTCTGCAACGGCAAGAGAAACCATTGAAGTTCCCGTGCGTGCAGTTGTGCCCAGGGAACTATGGAGATGGCAGAGATCATCTTCCCTAACAGCTGGGAGAGGACAAGCGGGGAAACAGCCCTACAAGCTTCCACCTTGGAGATTAACTGACAAATACCCTCCTGTCTATCGGGGGACAGGAACACCTTACCCTGAACAGAGTTGATAAGGGCCCCCAAATGGACCAAACTGGTAGGAGGGGAGAGGTGACTTTTATCTAAATTAACCGAGAAACCATGGGCCGCCAAAGTCTCTACCATGAGGCGAACATCCGAAACTGCCTGAGAGACAGAAGGGGACAACAGGAGAATATCATCGAGGTAGCATAAAAGTCTAACAGAACGGATACGAAGAGAGGCCGCTAAGGCGGCCAGCACCTTCGTAAAGGTACGGGGAGCAGAGGAGAGACCAAAGGGTAACGCCCTATACTGATAATGGACCCCCGCATAACAAAACCTTATGGAAGGAAAGATAGAGATGTGCAAATAAGCCTCCGTAAGGTCTATGGAAGATAGGAGATCGCCCCTCCGAACACCGGCTAGAATAGTTTGCAATGATTGCGTTTTAAATTTACGGTGCACCACGTACCTATTCAAACGTTTCAGGTCCAAAATAGGGCGCCCCCCCCCGAAGATTTGGGAACCAGGAAAACCCGGGAATAGAAACCCTTACGCTCCTGATCCGAAGGGACGGGCTGAATAGCCCTAATGGTCAGGAGGTGCTGAACCGCCGAGTCCATAAGGGACCTTCTCTGAGAATTACGAGAAATCGGACAGCAGACAAAGGTGTCAGGAGGGGTGGAGACAAATTCGATAGCTAGACCAGAACGAAGAGTGGCTAGGACCCACTGATAAGAGGTGGACCGTTCCCAGGCGGCCACAAAGATGGCCAATCTGCCACCAATGGGAGGATCAGCAATACAATTAGCGCCAGCGACGGATGGAACGACCTCCTCCCCCTAAAAGGGCCGTTTAGACCCGAACGATCTGCCCCAAAATGCCCTATCTTGCGAGCCCCAATGCCTGCCAAAGTTTGCGTACGGCCGGGGCGAGAGAAAAGAGGAGGAAGAGGGCCCTCCAACATCATTACCTCTAAAGTGGGGTCGAGGGGGGTATGGAGAGAAGCGGGAATCCCCCCTGCGGAAAGCCGCCGCCAAAACCTTCCATTTGTACCTGGTCTCGGTCAAAAAGGGATCTAAAGCCTCCCCAAACAAACGGGACCCCCCAAATGGGACTGAGGCGAGCTTCCACTTATGCCTGGCGTCCGCCTGCCAATGTCGGAGCCAGGTCAAACGGCGAGCCGTCACAGCAGAGGCTAACGATTTGGCAGCAAAACGAGCAGCGCCGAGTGTCGAGTCCGCTGAAAACTGAACCGCAGCTACAATCTTATTGAGGTCATGCTTAATACGAGCATCCTCCGGTGACAACTTCTCTTGTAACTGGCGGAGCCACAACAACGTGGTGCGGTTAAAGAAAGACGCTGTTGAGGCCGCCTTAATGGCCCAGGCCGCCCCCAGATGAGCCCTTTGGAGGACCATATCAGCACAGCGTTCATCAGGTCGTAAGCTCTGAGCAGGATCGCCCGGAACAGTGGCAGAAGACAGGAGAGCGGCGATGGGAGCATCTATTGATGGAAGCTGCAGAAGAGTGTCCAGTTCAGATGCGACGTGGAAATTCGTACGGTCAGACGAAGACGGGATAGGGGCTGACCCCGGCGAAGCCCACTGCCGTTTCACGACATCCAGGAAAAGCGGAGGCGTGGGAATGGTTGTAATCGGTTTGGCCGGCTCAGCGAACATCGGGTCCAAAGTCCCGGGCGGCACAAAAACAGAAGGTTGGGAAGCAGGGGAGGAAAGTTGGGCCGTAGTGACGGCTTTAAACAGAAGAGACCTAAACAAGGCCTGCGGAAAAAGGGCAGTAGTCGCCGGCTGATCAGGCAGAAGGTTCTCATCGTCTGACAACCCAGTCACTATCGTCCGCATCCGACAGGGAGGAGAGTTGACTAGCTTGGGAACAAGGAGAGTGGAGCGCTCTCGAGGATGCGTGACCAGAAGAACGAGGCTGATCCGGCGAGGCAGACCGAACAGAGCCAGCTACACTGGAGGGACGACGGCCCGCTGCCAAAGTCTTTTGCACCGCAGCTTCAATCATCTTTTGCAGTTGATCGGAAGGAAGAGGACAACTCACCGCCTCCTGAGGCAGGACCAGAGCCAAGGGAACCGCAGAGGAGTCTAGAGGAGGTGGAATATCAGGAACATCCTCGTCCGGGAGCGGAGCAGTGACAAGGTCCGCAGGAGCAGGACCCTACAAATTTGAAGTGGAGATAGTGACAGGGCAGTCCCTGAGAGACAACTGGTCAGGAGTCGCCGGTCGAGAACCCTGCAGCGGAGCAGAAGCCGTTGATGCCTGAAGGTCAGAATTCGCTTTTGCACAAAGTTGAGTGAGGACTCTGTCCCTGTGTTTTTCTACATTGTCCAGCGCGCTGCTATGCTTCCTGCTCTTGTGATGGGCGTGAGAAGCTGGGGCAACATGTGACTGTGCAGGATCTTGAAACGAGGCAGATCCATCCTCCGAATGCCTCTGAGTAGCAGAGCTGTTCTTACGACCATGTTTGGATTTGGTCAATGACTTCGGCATAATGGCAGAGCCCAAGACAGAAGCAGCAGTCACAAGATGAGGACCAGGTGGGGAGCGCGGCAACTCCACTAATTTCAAGCCCTGTGCACACGATCCAATGGGCGAAAGGCAGGGGAGCGCAGACACTCCACAAAATGGCCGCTGCAATCAGGAAGGCAGCAAATGGAGGCTGGCAAGGTCAGCGGGAATACAACAGGTCCAACCGCCAAAGGAAGGGGGCGCAAAGCTCCATGAACACCCGCACAGCCAGCCCAGTTCAAGCACAGTCCAGATAGTTGCCCCTTAAAGATGCCAACAGCTTCCAGGAAAGACCAGCAGCTTAGTCACTGTCGCTGGGATGGAGGGGGCATGAAGCTCCACACTCAAAGACCTCAATGGCCAAACAGTCAGGAAGCCGCCCAGGCGCTGTAGCAGGGAAGCGTGCAAACAAAGGAAGCCTTCAACCTCGGCTCAGCTGCTCGTCGGCTGTCAGCGCTGCCTAAGAAAGGCGGGAGCAAAAAAAACTCCACTAATTGGCTCAGCTGTTAGTCGGAGCGGCGAAATAGCGCTTGCAGCAACGTCGGGCTTAAATAGGAGAGAAGCAACCAGGAACAACGAAGGCAGCAAATTCAGCTCCCAGGTGGATAAGGCGAGGAAGCCCAGCAGTCCAAAGTCCCAAATAGCAGGCAAAAAATTTATTTAAAATTTGGATGCTGTGTATCGGAGCGGAGGGCGACAAAATGGCCGCCGCCACAGAAACGGCGCGAAAAAACGGCCGGGAAGAAAAATACGAGTCCCTGGGGGAAGCGTTTAGCAAGGAAGGGCCAGATCCTGAAAAGAAGGAGCTGCCAAGCCTGACAGGAACTCCCAGGAAGCCCCCCAGGGGTCCCCAAAGGGACAAATCAAAACACCCTCACACCAGAGGATTAACAGCCCTTAAAGGAAACCAAAGGGAAAAACTCACAAAGTCCAAAGGCAACCAAGTCCATAGGGAGAAGCAGAAGAAACGTCAGAAACAGTCCAGATCCAAAAAACACTAATATTTCCAAAAAAGACAGATAGTTTGAAGAAAGCAGTCAGAGCTAGAGACCCACACGCCAGTCTAAATGAAGGACTGAGCCAAAAGCGGGGCCTGCCCAGCAACAAGGGTGGGACTTAAAGTTATTGGCTGACTCAGTCCTGCAATCTGATTGGATGAGTAGTATCACACTGGCTGCTGTCTCCACTCTCAATGGAGAACGATAATTATTACCGCATCATATTTTTTTTAGAATCCAAGAATTCCTTCAATTCTGTCACCTATACAAAATAAACAGTAATTGCAATTCTTTTAATATAAAGAAATACATTTGTTCCATTCGTCATTCTTCTTCATTTTCCATGAAATTCTTCTCATGGAAAAATATGGGATTCCTCAAGTATACTGGAACTACTTACTATTGGTAATGATAGCTCCATTACATACACACACTAAATGAATGTAAGAGAGTATATCCTACCGAATTATTTTCAGCCTTTTAAAGATTGCACAATATAACACCAGATATATAACTCATGTTTAAAATATTGTTAATTGCTAATGCAATACTGCTAAAGTTTTATATTACACAGTACACCCATGTTTGGGTGTTACTACAAAACAGGCTTTTTTGTTTCCATTGTGGTTTTAAAAACTGATCCCACAGCTGGTAAATGGAGCAAAGTAAGCCAGTGTACATATAACAGGTTCATATTTCAAATGTAGTTCTAACTCACAGAACCAATTATCAATAAGTAATGAACCACTCTTGCCATGCCAGTTGGTAACCTGCGTTCTATACTCTTTAAATCAGGATATACTAGTTTAAATGGTGGCTGTACATCTAGATTACAAATTAGCATTATAAATTTTAAAATATTTAATGGCAGAGAATATTTTAATTAATGTGCACTGAAGCTTAAAGGATTAAAACCAGACAAATTATTCAATTCAGCAAAAAATGTTGAATAAAAGTTTAATAATATGAAGACATTATCTTTCAAGTATATATTTCCCAAGAATAATCCTTTGCTATACCTGCAATTATTTTCCTCTAAACTAAGTGTTGTTGACATGTGCAATTAGTGCTTACAAAAGGACAAACCAGGAATTAAAGTAGACAGCAATATCTGCAGATTAATGTTGGCATAATGACTACTCATTGTATTTTAAATATTACATAACTAAATATAGATGTCTTAAGAATCCGTCAAAAAAACCAAGTGTTTATAAGAGTGTTAATAAATGAAAATACTGATAATCCTGGTATGTCTCCATATAAAAGCCATACTTGTTCACATGACATGATCCTTACGTATTTATTTCATTCTTTTAATTTCAAAAACATAGTGTAAATAATTTGTCTAGATAACTAAATTGAATAGAATGCTGAAGTTTAGTTTTGGACCATTTGAAACAAATATCCAGACTAACCAATACACATCACTACATTTTTTTTTTATTCAATCCATTCCAATTCTCCAGAACAAAAAACTTTCCATATGTACTGAATACATTTCTTCAAACTACTTCTTTCTTTTTTCCCCCTCATAAAATTAAAGCATATAATAGATATCTTTCAAGATAAATAACATCTACATTTTTGCAGGAGCCACAATAATAGTGTGATTTTGTTGCCCGCAAAATTAGGCATACAAGACTATTCATTTTGATAATGTTCATCTTATATGTATACACTAGACATATATTGCCCCAGTGTATCCTTCCCAGGCAGCTTATATTCAGAAACGACTGTAACCCACCAGCTACATATTGAGTTAAACATATATAATCATGTGGATCCAAATCCTTAGGTCCACTTTGCTTTAACTATGTGTTGACAATTATAGAACTCAGCACATGAAAAAGGTATGATGGTTAATCAATTGGGAATGCATTACTGGCCAATTAAAGGTTACATCAGAAATTTCACGACTTTCTTCTTTTAGCTTCTCCCTCTTACATGTAAGTTATGGAAAAAAAACAGTGGAGTAGAAAAGCATCGCATTTTCTTAAAAAAACCCTTGGCTTTCAGAATTTTGTATAAAAAATTATGTAAATAATTGAAATGACTTATTCATAAACTGACATACTCTTACGACATGTGTCAATTAAGTAAACTACTGTCCTCTTTAGTGAAAAAAATTCCTTGTTTTATACACAAACCAAGAAATTACAAATTGCACTTACATTCCAACCCAGGATTGCAAATTCAACTTAGGGTACAAAAAATCAATTTTTCGAAAGCAAGTTCAGGTAATAATTTTCTTGTTTTTGAGAGACTGTACACGTAAAGATGAATGATTTAAAACATACCAACAAATGATGAAAAAGAAAAACATGAGTTGTGAAATCATGGTGCATGTGGTTGTGCATGTTGCAGTACACAGGTCATCATTTATGCCTCCCCTCCCTTTTTGGTGAATGAAGTTATAATTGTGGAGCTTGTGAGAAATAAAATTAATTTTTACAGTGGCAACACGATAGACTTAAGTCAAATATGAAAAGCTTTTCATTTGAGCCTATAAACATAGGACCAATCTCATTCCAGAGTATCACTATGTCAAGAAACCTAGGCAAGGCAGAAGAACATTCATTCTACAATATTTCCAAATATAGGTTTTTTGAAAAATACAGCATTTAATATTGTTGAAAGAAGTAGCAATAATTGACATGAAAAGTGCAATTAGTGTGTACCTAATTATCTTTCCAGTGTGATCACAATGCATTAATACATAAACATAGAATACTGTTGCAAAAGATAAGGTGCATTGTTTCTTTAAAATATTCACGGAACCATGACAAAAAGTGCTTAAGAGCTTATCCACATCTTGTTATTTTAAATGCGTTTCTCATATTGTTTCCAGATTTGCTTTATTAAGCTGGTGGCAGGGGGCTTATAGTTCAAATATATCTAAATTGTTAAATTAATCCTTTGAAATTTAAGACCTTTACAGCTTTTAGAAATATTATTAAATATATTTGTGCGTTATGCAAATGACTTTCTATGGCAAGGGTAACAGTGGAATCTTTTTCATAATGAAAATCATTGTATAAATGCATTGTACACCCATAAAAAGAATGACTACAACAAATCATGTTGGGTATAATTTTTTGTTGTAATCTCAACCATTATATTAATCTGAATTACATTTTTATTCCTCATGTTGTTCTTTGAATTCCATAGCTTCAAAGTCCAAATGTAGATTGACTAGAGTTGATTAATAAGGAATCAATCTGAAATAACAGATAGGCTATTTATGTCTGATATATATGACGATTCAAATGATAACACTTTTGTATAACAAGGTAGTTATAAATTATTCACATTCTCATGTATTTTATCGTGGAAAAAAAAGCCTTAAATGACCTGTCTAGCTAAGATGGGACATATCATTTATACAAATTTGCCCTGAATCCTATAGAAACAACTTTAAAAGAAAATTATTTCAACTCTCCTTTATATCACCAAATAAATATTGATAGTAAATTAAATATAAATAACGTAACCAAAATGTCACTAATAGAATAGGATATGTGATTTATCTGTATTGATTTGAGAAGTGACTGGATGACATTGGGTCCAACTCACTTCAAAGAATTGTTGTGGATAAAATAGGAGAAGGAGAAGGAAAGGAGGAGACACTTATTTATGTGTGAGCTATTTTCCTACACACCTGCTGTTTATATCCTTTACCACATTTCTTATCCCTTTTCCATTAAAAATATTCCAAAAAAATGTAACACATAACTTATATTAACTAATCATTTTTAAACATTCAGTAAGAAAACAATTAGAAAAGCAACCCTGATTAGGCAACAAATAGTTTATTTTTAAAGCCTTACTTTTGATAATTATCAAAAGTGATAACTATTTTATTTTAGAAAAAAACTCTATTGCAATTAGTGGAATTTACTTCTGAAGTGTTTATAGGATTGCAATAAATGACAATGTCGCAAGCCAGTAACTTCATTAAAAGGCATTAACATAGTATTGATTATAGCATTCTTTGCAATAAAGGAGGAAGAGAATATTTAACTCCTAAATCTATTAATTAACCAATTTATATTCCCACGTCTTCCTCCCCTCTGACTTCAAAATCCCACCCGTTTAGCTCAGTTGAATGGAAAAGATGAATGCTACTGTTCAATGGTAGAGCACCTGCTTCACTTAAGGCATATTTGGATGGGGGTGGGGAGAAAGAAAGAATCCTTCCTAAATTCCAAGAAAAATGCTATTAAATGGACCCACTGGTCCAACTCAATAGAAGAGTTTTCTCTTTTCCTAAAGCAGAATAGTGCAAATGGGATAGAAAGCATTAAAACATCTTTGAATTTTATTGCCCATACTCCATTTTAAAAAAATCTACCTTAATTGCACATAACAGGAAATTATCAAATAAATTGGACCCAGCTAGCAAAGCCATAGGCATTTAAAAGCAGTAGCAAAAGAGAGAGAAGAGCAGCATGCTGATAGAAAATAAGTGTTTGAAGGCAAGACATAAATCCCTAAATGGAAAATAAATGAAAGACCTCACAGCATACATTTTTTGTTCATGCTGGGATGAATGCATTGGCCTGCTAATTTAAGGGACAATCTATTCTTATTTGGGAGCAAGAAGGATTGAACTCAGTAAAATACACATGCTGTTGTTTTGTTGGTATAATATCCATGTTATTCACCATACCATATTGAAAATAATCACTGATTGATCAGACCCTCTCAGCATTCCTAGATGTTGAGCAGACGAGCAGATGTGCAACAGACACCTACATCTCTTCTTGATTGGGCATGTTAAAAAAGTAATTAAGTAATCAATAAGTAAATGGCTTCAGTGATAGGTATGCAAAATCACAACAATACAACCACACCGCTTCCATCTCATAGAAGGCAATATATACTATATAGTTGTGGAACATTTGTAGCTATTAATTATCAGTCTCTATTGCTACATTTATTGTCTATCAATTGTTAAATGGCTGAACAAGAATAACAAACACAAAAAGAAATCTTTTTGCAGCACTTATGATAAATAAGAACCATGCTTTTCCCCCCTACTTCTGAATATGCCATATCTTATTGGAAAAATCCATGTGATAAAGGAGAAAACAGTAAAATGGGCAACTATTAAGGAATAATTAGCAGAGGTAATTGAGTAACATCAGAAATGGCCTAAAACCCCACAAATATAAGGAAGATTTTTTTGCCATTACATTAGTTTCCAAATAACAAAGAAATCTATAAATAGATATAAAATGCTAAAACCTTCCAGCAACTGCATTAAAAAAATGTAATAAAAAAAAATAATCGTCCACCATCATCCCAGCAATGACTGTGGTATATCAAGCCAGATCTTCCTGCAAAAATCCAGAGAATAGGAACTATTATCTAGGAGTCAAATATCAGAGTAATACAAGATCATCCAAATTAAAGATAGATTCAGTTTGGCTCTGTTCCATTCTATCCATATTATAATGCTGTCAAGCACTGTGTCTACTCTTCTACCATATCAGTTGTTTGGCTTAGTGCTGAGACCAGAGTCAACATAGAACATTGTCCATCTAGCAGAGTTCTTCATATAGCTTTTTCTTGTTAATATTGTTAATGTATACAGAAAAACATAGCTATTCCTTTGTAAATTACATTTGTGAAGGCAAATGTCTTGAAGATCATGCTAAAATGTACATATATAAATTCGCCATTGCATATTCTCAAGAATTACAATTTAGTGGAGTGGTGGTAATGATAATAACATTAAAGCCCAAACATCATCTCTTCAATTTACTTGCAATTCACTATCTCCCATATAAAGGCCTCAGACAGGAGGCTTTTTATACTATATATAAATTATTATACTATATAGTAGTATAATAGTTCCTCCCTCTGCAATCCTATCCTTCTTTGCTTATAATTCTCTTTATTCTTTTATTCCCACGCTGTGATCTTCTTTTTCAAATGCAAACCTATTCAGCCACAGGAACAAATTTATCCTTAAAACTATTTTTAAGTACTGCTTATTCTTGTATGTATCTTTGCATACAAGTTCATAACTCAGATGAGATGGATTTACTTTTGGCCCAGCATTCCAAATTGATAATTTCATTATGGAAGTATTATGGGATCTTTTAAAGCAATAGCCTATTCATAAAGGAATATAGAACCATCTTGTCCTACATTACACAGTTGGAATGTCTATAAATGGCATGCATTTGTAGTACTGTTATAATAACTACTAGCCATAGGTAGATTTATTATGATGGATGCATAATGTATTCCTGTTATGGGACATTCTTACTCTCAAATGAGCCGTTTTATCAATTCAAAGTCAGAACAATACATTTTTAGAATAAACTACACAGCAATATAGAGTTATAACATTCCATGTGGTATCCTTACATATTCTCATTTTTTAAATATTTTAAAAAATAATTTAAGCTTATCAGATTCTTGTTCTTCTCAATTAAAAATTATATAGCCAAAAAAAATGGAATTAAATGCCACAGGCAATACTGAAATGTATTTGCATGACTGCCTATTAAAAATACTGATAAGGAATGAATCGAAGTGAGAGACTTTAAATAAAGTGTATTTCAAATTTGTCTACAACAGCATTTATTGATTTATCTTTCATACTAAGGAATTAAACTCTGCAAGCAAACCGGATACATAATTTCAGTTATGTATTTTGCCTATATATTGCAGAGAAGACAAATTGAGTTAATTTTAATTATGAGAAGCATCCAGAGACCTGAGTCAGATTTAAAGGACTTAAACCATTTCAGCAACCTGGTCCAATTATCAATCTCCTACTTCTTCAGGAGTTAAAAAGAAAAATAAACTTATTAGAACTTTTTAGAATAAACTTTTTGAAAACACATATTTTTTCTTGCCTGCATTTAAAAAAACTGAAAAAATTAGAGGCTATAATGATTTATGAACCCACCACATATACATAACATTTGCATTATATCTTAATAACAGAAATAATTTTTATGCTTATCTGATTAGTAATTATACTCAAATGCTAAATAAATGCAATATGTTAACAAAATACCTTGCTATCTGTGCCATGTCTGTTCTTATTGTGCCGTGGTGACGCAGTGGTTAGAGTGTAGTACTGCAGGCTACTACTTTTGGCAGTTCAAATCTCACCAGGCTCAAGGTTGGCTCAGCCTTTCATCCTTCCGAGGTGGGTAAAATGAGGACCCAAATTGTTGGGGGCAATATGCTGGCTCTGTAAACCACTTAGAGAAGGCTGTAAAGCACTATAAACCAGTATATAAGTCTAAGTGCTATTGCTATTTGCAACCAAAATAGTCACTTTCATGTACTTTCCTACCCTAGATTAAGTTTCTTTCTGTATTTTATGAATTATTACTTCTAACACTTAATTTATTCCAATTAGATATTTAAAATTGTATAGCAGTATTGTGACAAATGATAGAGAAGAAAGACAAGAAAATAGTAATATAAAGTGAAATATTCAGTTCTTTTTGCTTTATACAAGTGATGTTTATTCAAATTATGTTTTAGGAAACAGTTCCTAGAAATTATATTCCTTTATCTCTAATATTTTATCCCTAAAATATTTATAATATTAATTTGTTATCTTGCTAAAAGTTCATAAAATGGATTGCTTTCTCTTAAACTGATGTCTCAAACTACAGGTAATCCTCAATTTACGACCACAATTGAGCCCAAACTTTTTGCTGCTAAGTGAAGCATTTCTTAAGTGAATTTTGCCTCATTTTACTATCTTTTGTGCCACAGCTGTTAAGTGAATCACTGCAAGTTAGTAACATGGTTGTTAAGTGAATCTGCCTTCCCCATTGACTTTGCTTGTCAGAAGGTCACAAAAAGTGAACAATGAGCCTGGGACACTGCAACTGTTATAAATATGAGTCAGTTGCTAAGCATTCAATTTTTGATCACATGACTATGTGAATACTGCAATGGTCTTAAGTGTGAAAAATGATCATATGTTACTCTTTTCAGTGCTGTTGTAACTTTGAATAATCACTAAGTGAACTGTTATAAATTTAGACTACCTGTATGTGATATTCCACTATAAGAAGCATACAATAAGAAAGCAATTAATCTTGTTTTTACATACGTGGCAAGACATTCTGGATTTTCTGAATGCAGAATAGATATTCCAGGCAATCTTCTGTTGTGTTCATCAGTAAACTAGCCCAACTGACAAAGGGAAGACACAAATATTCATTCATTGTTACTGATCTGTACAACATTCCATTTCAGGATTTAGATCAGCCTTGAAATTTCTTTCTAATATTGTTTTGAAAAATTACTATTTAATATTTAATTAATTAATATTTAATAATACATTAATAAATATTTGAGATATAAAATAATAAATTAATATTTGATATTTGATATAGTAATTTGGGGAAAAGGATTTTTTACAGTCTTAATATCCTAAGTGGGGAAGAAGAGGTGCCATTAATGGCATCATAAAGAATTAATTGTCTTTGAGAAAATAAATTGTAATGCAGAATATGCTTAGCTGAGGAAGTAGATAGACAAGTAAATGTTAGAAAGTAAACCATGTGATGAAGAAAAAAGTCCATTGATAAAAATGTGCTATGATCTTTATGAAAATAATTGGAGAATATATATCTACCATTTTAGACACTTAATTCAGAATCAGGCCACTTGAACTTTGCTGGTATGAACAATTTAAATCAGATCATATGTAAACACATCAAAGCCCTATGTGAGCACCATCACATAGACCTCCATAATTGGGTTATGGTGCCAAGTGGAACTACTAAAGAGCTGTAGAGCAGAGCTATGTTTACTCGTTCAAATCAAATTTGAAACACAGCCCTGAAAAAGAACTACTCAAAAATTCTGCACTTTTAATAAGAAATCCTACAGAATTTATTTCTGCCTTTGAATTTGTTCCACCTTCATGACTTAACTGTAGATAAACTTAAGATCAGCATGAATTTAGAATGACAAGTAGTTAACTATGAAACAACTTAAAATATTTCATAAAATGCTACTTCCTTATAGTCTTATTTTGCTTCAAATTTGGTGTTCAGTATAAACAGCATGCCAACTGAAAGCATAGGGTAAGCACTGACATTTTTACAATCTGCTTTTATGGAGCAGTAAAATTTGAATATAAATTCCTTATTAATCACATTGGCTGAGTGGAGTTTTGCAGACTAACCCTGGATACAAGTAAAATAAGTGAAATATCTTAGTTTAAACGAGAATAACTTAAATGAGAATAATTCATAATCTTGACTAAATTGTGTTCTCTAGTACAGACAGAGCTTACAACCATTTATTTCGTGACCATTCAAATTTACAATGACACTCAAATAAGTTACTTCCACGTAGGACTACTGCAGCATTGCCACAGTCATGTGATAAAAATTGGGGCACTTGGCAATGGGCATGTAGATACCCCGATTGCAGCTTCCCGGGTTAATGTGATCGCCATTAGCAATCTTCCCAGCTTGGCTTCTGACAAGCAAAGTCAACGGGGGAAGCCGCATTTACTTAACAACTGCCAGCGATTCACTTAACCATGGCAAAGAAGATCATAAAATTGCTCACAACTTATTTATTTTGTAATTTATATGCCACTTATCTTACTATCCAAAACAATGTAACAACTACCTTGCTAAGTAATAGAAATTCTGGTCCCAACCAGAATTCTGGTCCCAACCAGTTGTTGTAAGTTGAGGACTATCTGTAATGCTAGTAGTTGTGAATATAAAATACAATATAATAATATAATCCTTAATATAAATTATATACTAAACTGTTATCTAAATGACTAAAAGTGATTATTGGTAAAAAAAAAAAAAAGGAATTTATGAGAAAATAAAAATTCAGTTATGTTACATGCATTATTATAGACATCTGCAAATATAAAAACAATTTTAGAGAATTACCTTAAAAATAGCAACGAAAAAATACTAATCCTGCCTAAGTGATATTCAATTTACCAGCTACCTATTACAATACACCAACCTAAAATATCTTGAGGATTTGAGATTAGTATCATAGAATTTGTTTCAGTATTTATTGTATTAACAGGTATTTTTTAAAAGAATATTATATGTATGGAGAACGGTTCTCTGGTTTCATTCATACTAAAGGAAACTGTTGAGGATAACAGTCTGCAATTACCTAAAATGCTACTATTTAGCAACAGACACTGAAAGGAGACCAAATAAAAGACCAAAGGAGTCCTCTTGGACTCACGGCTGTCTTTAGAAGAACACTTGACGGCTGTGGCCGGGAGGTCTTTTTATCAGGTTCGCCTGATTCGCCAGTTGCGTCCCTTTCTGGATCGGGACTCGTTAAAAACGGTCACTCATGCCCTCGTCACTTCACGCCTGGACTACTGTAATGCTCTCTACATGGGGCTCCCCTTGAGGAGCACCCGGAGGCTCCAGCTGGTCCAGAATGCGGCCGCGCGGGTAGTTATGGGAGGAGCATGGCGCTCCCATGTGGCTCCCCTCCTGCGCGAGCTGCACTGTCTCCCTGTGGTCTTCCGGGTGCGCTTCAAGGTCTTAGTTACCACCTTTAGAGCGCTCCATGGCTTAGGACCGGGGTATTTACGAGACCGCCTTCTGCCACCAATAGCCTCTCACCGCCCAGTACGCTCCCATAGAGAGGGGCTTCTCAGGGTGCCGTCAGCCAAACAATGTCGACTGGCGGCCCCCAGGGGGAGAGCCTTTTCTGTGAGGGCACCCACCATCTGGAACGAGCTCCCCCCAGAGATACAGAAGATTCCGGATCTGCGCACTTTCCGCCGTGCCCTCAAAACATTCCTGTTTCAGCAGGCCGGCCTGGCCTAACTTTCCCTTTATATTGCTTTTTGATTTTATTTTAAACTGGAATATCTTGAATTATCTAGGACCAGAATGTTTAGTATATTTTAATTGGTTTTTTATTATTAACGTTTGTATTACATGTATTTTTATCGTTCGCTGTTCACCGCCCTGAGTCCCTTAGGAATAGGGCGGTATATAAATTTAATAAATAAATAAATAATTACAGTACTGCTGTATTTACTTATGAGGCATTCCAAACCTCATTAAATGATGCATACCAATTCTATCTGTTCTTTGATGTACAGAGCAAACTGAGATTGTGTTAAAATGAAAAAATAAACCTTATGGTTAACTGACATGGTATCAAAATGTGACCTTACCTACTTGAGTCTTGACATCTGACACAAGTAAATTGGGTTTTTTTTTTCTGATGTGATCCAAGTTTTGTTACTTATGCTCCCACCTTGCAGATGCCTATTCACAGACTAGCCAAAATGCCATTTTATGGTGGTGAGCGTAACTCATATAGAAAGGGATTGAAGGAACAGGTATAATGGTGAGAATTTTCACTGGGATTTAACTACATGACAACTGCAGATATGATACCAGTCCTGGGTCTTTTCCATATTTGCATCCCTTTTTCTAGTATATCTGCTAGCACAGGATCTATCAAGACACTTGTTTACTGCAGATCTATCTGTGGGAAGATCTCTGGAGTCACCTGGAGTCATTTGGAAGAAGTATTTCTCTATCAGCAGACACATCTTTGAAACAGGTTTCTACTGATAATTTCCTAATCAAATGTGCACTAAGTTAATAAAAATTTAAAATATTGATTTGATATACTAACATTAAGGCAAAGGATTATATCTTTGATAACTATTTCTATATCTTGTGTGGCTCAATCATATTATTTAAATACAGGTAGTCCTCGACTTACAGCAGTTCATTTAATAACCATTCAAAGTTACACCAGCACTGAAAAAAGTGATTTACGACCATTTTTCACATTACAACCTTTGCAGCATCCTCATGATCACATGATCAAAATCCAGATGCTCAGCAATATGGTTCATATTTATGACCGTTGCTGTGTCCCGAGGTCATGTGAAGTCAATGGAAGCCAAATTCATTTAACATCCAGGTTACTTAATTATCAACTGCCGTGATTCACTTAACAACTGAAGCAAGAAAGGTTGTAAAATAGGGCAAAATTCACTTAACAAATATCTCACTTAACAACAGAAATTTTGTCTTTGACTATGGTTGTATGTTGAGGACTAGTTGTACCAATCTTTTTCTCCAGAATATTAAGGCCACAATGTTTTCATTTAAAGCTGATCAAGATCATAAGACAGCTCTTTGTACTGCATATCACAGCTGCAGATCAATATGGTGTAACATGAAGTTGTTGATGGTGTTATTAATAATAGACCAGCTTATATTAAAAGAGCCAGATTGACGTAGTTAAGGCACCAGACTAGAAATAGGGAGACCATGAATTCTAGCCCTAACTTGAGCACAAAGCCAGTTGAATGATCTTCGGCTAGTCACTTTCTCTCAGCCCTAGGAAGCAGGCAATTACAAATAATTTCTGAAAAATCTTGCTAAGAAAACCATAGGAGACCCATCATTACATAAAGCACACATAAACCTATAAAAACTATTCAAGATATGCAACAATAGAAAGGTTAATGGCATCCATAATGAGAAGCAGCAAACTGCAAATACTCTAAAAGTATTTTCATATGCTTTGGTTTCACTTTCTTAAATATTTACTTGTATAAGAATATGGAGGAGACTAGAAAACTGAAAGCTTGTTCTCAATTTTCATAAAGTATTCTCTTTAATGCTAGTCTGTAACTGTAACAAAAATTGAACTGAACTGTATTATCTCCAGAATATAACTTCTGAATACAAGATTACTTCCATATCCATAATAAGTAGAGATATATGCTAAATAATTGTCCCAAAGTAATTGTCCCAAATAATTGTCTTGGACGAGAAGCGAAATGTCTTCAAAGAAAAAATAGGAAAGTCCAGTTGCCTCCTGAAAAAGCACCTTTGGGACAACCATGACCTGGATGATTTAGAATCTCCATAGATTTTGTGCTAAACAATTAGCCTTCCCCTTAGCAACCCCCAAACTTTGGAACAAATTTCCTCAAGGAATATTGGACACCCACTGACCTTGCATTTTGAGTGCATTCTTCCTAGGTATGTATGCTTATTATATTTTTAATATTCTGATTACTGGTGTTTTCTCTTTGTGCTTCACATTCAGATTTTTTTATTTCCTCAGTTGGTGTCCAACCATATTACTACTGAAAAAATAATAACAGTATTTTTCATCTGTAATTGTCAAGGAAAATAACAAAATCTTTATTGAAATCTAGAGGTATTATGGTATTCTTTAGAAGGTAAATGGAGATTAATTGGAAATACAGTTAATCAAATTTTGCCAATTTTTATATTTTAACATAGAAATATGCAAATCATTATGTTCTAAATTTTTATATTACAGTATAACTTAAGTTGTAAAAATAGTATTGCATCTTGTGATTGCCTTCTTCAATGACTAGAATTCTATGTTATTAACTATTATGACATAAGATTGAAGAAGTGGATGAGTACATAAGAATTAGGAATCCAATTTAAGCCATACTGACAGATAGCAAAAAAAGCTGTTGTAGATAGCTGCATACCCATTAAATAAGGAATCTAAAACAAACTACAATTTCACTTTTTTACCTTTGTGCTTCTAAAAGAACAAGACCTGGAAACATTTAATCAAATTAATAAAAGACAATTTAAATTATAACAATCTTTTTGATAAGACTTTTAAACAATGGAAATCGAAATTATTCATTTTGAAGAAAGCAGACTGGCAAAGACAGATTCCACATGCAAAATAATCCCAACTGCTGCAATCTTCACTTTGAAAAGCACTAATAGGCTGCAGACTCTTTAAACCACATTGATACAACTCTGCTTTGATATAAATAGCTGGTATTAGCATAATTACATACCATAAATTCTGAATTTGTGCCTTATAGGATTCTAATATCCTTACATTATTATGGAAAAGCTATAGCCTAACATTAACAACTGCCAAAATTGTATGAGCAAGCTATATTAATATATGCTTTATACTTTCTAAAACACACCTCACATTGATAGGAAAGTGAAAATTTATAATAATTACAGGTAACTGCCAGTATTACTTGTTCATATTGTTTCATGCTCTTTTTAAAAATTAGAAAAGGGGGATACTTTTTCTACAGAAAAGTGTAAGATAGCAAAATTACATAAAAAACACTACCTCCATGTTTCCTGTTAATGATTTTCTCTACATGAACTTGACCAGCTTTCAAGTGATTTTCATGTTCTCTGCTTTTATCATTTCTACTAGAGATTTATACTATTTATACTATTAGTATATAAGTACCTACATACTAAAAAAGCACATATGGTCCCTTAAAGGTTTAGGGACAAAAAATAAAGCCCCAGACTCAAAGGAAATTGTTGTGATAGACAGTGAAAAGTCATACAGCGAAGAGATCCAAAGGGATTAATGCAGGTCAAAGTTGTTACAGCATGTCCTTGAGAACCAGTGTGGTGTGAAGATAAAATGAAGGGAAACCATGAGCTCTTGAAGAAAAGCCAGATCTGGGGAAACTAATAATGATGAGTCCCTGCTTTAACTTTTTCCCACTGCCACCTTTTCAGATAATTAGGCTCTTAGAAGACCTTTTTCTAAGGATAGTCGAACTTGATGCTGCATTTATCATAAAGGTTGTGCTTTCACAATTGATATATTGCTTTGTTTTCAAAGAAACTGTCATTTCTTGAAGGCAAACTAGGGTCAAACTGGGAAACAAGGGTGTGAGGATTTTTTTTCACATTATCAGACGTGGCACCAACAGGCATTTTCTCCTTCTGTTAATTATTAGATGCAAAGAAGATTCAGGCCAGCACCAAAATGGGAGAAGAGAATTATAGCGAAGTTATAATGAATTTTAGTGAAGCATAGTTTATATTATGTATTATGTATTATATGTATTCCTATTTTCATTGACATTACTTTTTGCATTCCTTGGATCAGCTACTTGTTTGGAAGAGGAAGAACAAAATAAGATCACTTAACAAGCATCACAACTGGGTTTTCTCCTAGAGATGAAAGTTTAACAAACATATTTTAATCATAATGATATCTGACCATCCAATCTCTTTCTACTAAAGAAATCCATATACTCAACACTGAATTTAATCTTAACTATATCCTATAAATCAGGGGTGTCAAACTCGATTTCATTGAGGACCACATCAGGATTGTGTTTGACCACAGGGGTGGGTGGCCAAAGGGCATGGCCAAGATAATGTGGCCAACTCGACATCACTCGTGTCAGGGGCACCTGTGGTAGCCCAGGCAGGGCTGGGGGGATTAGTTTGCCATATTAGCTGTACCAGGACAACATTTTAATCTCATGCATACGCATCATAAAACTTCCTATGATGATATGGTATAATTTCTTTGTGGAATGTAATACTTCCTCTAAATTTGACAGTTAAATGGAATGCATTATGCTATTATACAAATATAAATGTCCACAAAAGGAATGGAAAAGATGTGATCTTCATGGAAAAATCTCTCAGTTATATAGTAAGACAATTCTCAAATTACCTTGGGCAAAGCCATAATAATGTAATCACTTAAAGCATTAATTATTTCTGGAGATCATAAAGGCCTTTGAAACAAAACAAAAGTCATTTACTCTGTGATCCAAAATGAATTTATCCTTGTGGTATACTGCCATAGAACATAACTGCTAACAATGAAATAAATTTAGAAATAACCTGACAAAATTGCAGGTTCATTGGATATTAAGCAAAATGATTAGGGATATAATCTCTTGACAAATTTTGTTTAAATATTAGATCAGAAAGTATACAACATTAGACAGTTCAAAATTATTTTAAGGGACCCATGCCATTATTATAACCTTATATACTGATAACAAACATATTCTTATTAAATAACCCAAATATATAAGCATGTTGTGAAATGCTTCACATTCAATCTCGAGGTAAATTGGAGTATGTGATAGCAAAAACATAGCACATGTATACAATTCTATAAACAATTGAGTCTTTCCCTGAGACTGTGAAGCAATATAAAAGCAACCTATATCGTGGCCAAGGGCAGCAGTATGTTTTCATCACAGTAATAATGCATTTTTTTGTAAATTCTACTTCTTTTAAATAAATATATTATCTGACTGCATAATGTGATTGCATTATCTGGTTCTATATTGGATACATTTTGCTAATGTAAGAACATTTCATAAGATACTACCAAATTAACATAATTTCTTAGAAATTTTTATCTTTGATCTTTGTTGCTTATAAGAGCTGAATAATGTATTGCAAAGATATGATGATAAATGCAGCAAAATAAGATTAAAATATCTTTTATTTTGGATCAACCTATTATATTTAATCTCTGGCCACATCCTTTGCAGTATTTTTTAGAATTATACATATTTATATCCTTGGTCTTTTCCAAATCAGAAAAGAATATAATTTAAAAATAAAGTAATCGGACTGTGAAAGTACAAGCAACTGCTATAGTTCAATGTGAAATTGAGTGAGAAATCAATATAATGGGTTTGGCCTCTTTTTTTCTTTTTGCTGTTTAGGGATATGTTTTTACAGGTATTCCTTCTTTAACAACCATAATTGGGATTTCCAAAGGTGCTTTTTCACGAGGCAACTGTACTTTCTTATTTTTCTTTGAAGACGTTTCCCTTCTCATCCAAGAAGCTTCTTCAGCTCTGGCTGGATTGTGAGGAATGGAAGGATTTGCAAACAGGTGGTCATTTGCATTCTTTAGAGAGTCACTGAGGCCATCTGGAGGTTTATCTGTGCCGTCAGGGTCACCTGAGTAATGCAAATGGGTGTGGAACCTTTTTGGAACTGTGGAAAGGACTGTGTTGTATTCCTCCCCATGTTCAATTTTGACATACAGTTGCAAGAAAAAGTATGTGAACCCCTTGGGATTACATGGAGTTTTGCATGAATTGGTCATAAAATGTGCTCTGAACTTCATCTAAGTCACAACAATAGAAAAACACAGTCTGCTTAAAATAATACTACACAAACATTAGATGTTGCCATGGTTTAATGGAACATAACATGTAAACATTCACAGTGCAGGGAGGAAAAAGTATGTGAACCTTTGGACTTAATAACTGGTTGACCCCCCTTTGGCAGCAATAACCTCAACCAAACGTTTCCTGTAGTTGCAGATCAGATCTGCACAACGATCTGGAGTAATTTTGGACCACTCCTCTTTACAAAATTGTTTCAGTGTAGCAATATTCTTGGGATGTCTGGTGTGAATCACTCTCTTAAGGTCAGGCCACAGCATTTCAATCGGGTTGAGGTCAGGACTCTGACTGGGCCACTCCAGAAGGCGTATTCTGTGCTGTTGAAGCCATTTTTTTGTTGAATTATTTGTATGCTTTGGGTCATTGTCCTGTTGCATCACCCATCCTCTGCGGAGCTTCAGTTGGCGGACAGATGGTCGTACGTTTTCCTGCAAAATGTCTTGATAAACTCTGGAATTCATTTTCCCATCAATGACAACAATCCGTCCAGGCCCTGAGGCAGCAAAGCAGCCGCAAACCAAGATGCTCCCTCCGCCATGTTTTACAGTGGGGATGAGGTTTTGATGTTGGTGTGCTGTGCCTTTTTTTCTCCACACATAGTGTTGTGTGTTCTTCCCAAAACAACTCAATTTTGGTTTCATCTGTCCACAGTATATTTTGCCAGTAGTGCTGTGGAACATCCAGGTGCTCTTTTGCAAATTTCAAACATGCTGCAATATTTTTTTTGGACAACAATGGCTTCCTCCGTGGTGTCCTCCCATGTACTCCATTCTTGTTTAATGTTTTCCTTATTGTAGATGTGTCAACAAAAATGTTAGCATGTACCAGAGATTTCTGTAGGTCTTTAGCTGACACTCTAGGATTCTTCTTTACCTACCTCATGAAGCATTCTGTGCTGTGCTCTTGCAGTCATTTTTACAGGACGATCACGCCTAGGGACAGTAGCAACAGTGCTAAACTTTCTCCATTTGTAGACAGTCTGTCTTACCGTGGACACATGAACATCAAAGCTTTTGGAGATACTTTTGTAACCCTTTCCAGCTTCATGCAAGTCAACAATTCTTGATCGTAGGTCTTCTGAGAGCTCTTTTCTGTGAGGCATGGTTCACATCAGACAGTGCTTCTTGAAACCAGTAAATCCAAAACAGGTGTGTGTTTTTAAAGGGCAGGACAGCTGTCAGCAACACATCCAATATCATCACACTGATTGGAGTCATGGTTGGCTCACTCCTGGTTCCAATTAGCTCTTGGAGAAGTCATTAGGCTAGGGGCTCACATACTTTTTTCTCCCTGCACTGTGAATGTTTACATGTTACGTTCCATTAAACCATGGCAACATCTAATGTTTGTGTAGTATTATTTTAAGCAGACTGTGTTTTTCTATTGTTGTGACTTAGATGAAGTTCAGAGCACATTTTATGACCAATTCATGCAAAACTCCACGTAATCCCAAGGGGTTCACATACTTTTTCTTGCAACTGTAGATGGCCTGTTTGACCCCTCTTTCAAACCAGCAGTCCTCTCTGTCCAAAATGTGGATTTTGCTCTCTTCAAAAGAATGGAATTTTCTTTTAAATGCAGATGGACTGCTGATCTTGTGCTGATGGGTTTGTTCTCCTATGTTGTGCCATGCGTTTATGAAGTGGTTGTTTTGTTTCCCCAATGTACAGATATGCACATGGCTCACGCTGAGCAGCAGCAGAGCATCAAATCCTTTAGAATACAAAGCTCAGCCCAGTCAAGCACCACAGCACAAAGAAAGTCTCCAGAAAGTCCCAGCCATCACAGAAAGTTCCAGCAATGCACTGCAAAACCACTGCTCAGGAAACTACCCCAGTCTTTCCAGCCCAGCTGTCCTCACTACCCTGCACTCTGCCACCCTTGCTGACCTCATGCATGAACTGGAAAAGAAAGCCTTGTGCAGCCAGAAACTGCCTCACCAAGGGCCAATGAGGCATGCTTGGTCAGCAGTGGGTCCAAGCAGATGGTGAAAGTCACAAAGCACAGGACCTCAAGGTCAAAATTAAGAGGAGATAAGTGGATGATCTTGAATTTAAACTTGTTTCAAATAAACTTTCAAATATAACATGAAGAAATAATGTATAACAATTAGAGACTCAGAAAAAAATGACAACTCAATTTTAATTATTTTAAATTAAAATTATTTTAATTTGCAAATCTTTGATGTTACTATAAGCCTGCTTTCAATGTGTGTAGGGACATAACACTACCTTTTCCCAATTAAAAAATAACAACACTGGATTTAAAATATTGAAGATAAAAGTTATATTATGAAAACAAAATAAAAAATAACAGGGCATCAGTAGGAGGGGGTTCTATTTACCTTTACCACCGTTCGCAACGGGATCGCGCGTGCACGCTCACTTCGCATGCGCAGATCGCTAATGACAACATCCAGGGCAGTGGGTGGGGCGTCCCGCTGGTTTTACTATCGGTTCTTGCGAACCAGTCCGAACCGGGGGCAACCCACCACTGGGCATCAGCAATTATTTAGAATTATTGGAATTTTAGGTAACAATGTAGAATATAATTTTCTCCATTAAATTAAAGATTGCCATGACAGCATAATTTAAAATATTGCAAGCTTAACCAATGTGCATGCTCAGATTAACTGCAGGTATTGGGAGTATTTCTGGATTGGTGTGAAGATGAATAAATGGATTAAAAAGTCTAATGAGTGAGAAAGAGAGAGGGGGAGGAGAGAGAGCTGTTTAAATTATTTAATGTAATGATTTGAAGTCTCTAACTTAATTCTAATCTGTTAATATATAAAAAACATTTAAAATGTAAACTCTATCTTGTAATGAACATCAGCTTTCCATTTTGTATGTTTCTAATAGGAAACAAATTCTATTACCTATTACCACCCACCCCATCCCTGGAATGAGGGTGAACTTTCAAGTGGAATACTCATAAACATTTGTCGCATATAGACTTAAATTGAACATATGGTATCGCCCAAATTTTACTAATGTTTTTCATCCTGAAAAATAAGTTTGATTTAATAACTGGCAAAGATTATAGCAATTGTATATACATTTACAAGTATTTTTTTAAAATAATGCAAAGTAGTTATTTAATGCGAATAAAAATGATTAAAATTCTAGCAAACCACCTTGCTTAATTCATCTAAATGTAGTATACTAATTATCTCTTATTAAAATTCTGCCCTTTGACAAAGTCAAAACTAGCATTAATTTTAATGAGGATTTCCCTTGAATAATATTAAAGAGATAACTTGAACTTTATTTCTGTTAAAGAGTACATGAGTGAAAAATCTGAAATAACTGATTTTAAGATTATAAAATTTCAAATACTGCATTAAGCCTATTGCAATCTCTGTACTCAATTTCTGTTTTTGTGGTTATTTCTTAACTCTTCTTACAAAGTGTAGATTGAAGTGTTGTAATAGAATATGCATATACCTCTGTATGTTTAACTGTATATATTTCTCTGTATTTATGGATTTATCCATTATTTTTAATTACTCTGATCAACCTAATATTTATTCATTCATCATCCAAAACTACTATTCACTTTATTTTACAGTAAAGTGAAACCTTCTTTCTTTACAACTAGGTATCTTTTTTGCATGAAATATTTGCATTGATCTGAACAGATCATTCATTATTCATTATAATAACTTCAAATTTCTGCAACAATAAACAAGGTAATTATTTGTATAGCACAAAATTCAATAGTAAAATTTTATATAATTTTAGATTATATCAGTCTCTCAGGGTTATAGAGTTGTACAGGACCATTTAGATCAAGTCCAATCTGTTACTCAGTGGGGGAATCCAAATTAAGAAAATACTGGTGGTATTTTGCTTCTAGACGTCAATAGAAGGGAATCCATACCTCACTCACACTACCTGGTGTCTACCCCTATTGTATCACATCTGTTTTCATATTAAGGGTTTAATGTGTAGTCCTTGGTGCTCTCTGAGCTTTGTTGTGTTTTGCAGACATTTCATTACCAAACTAGGTAACATTTATCAGAATACAACCAAGCTTAGAAAGCACCAAGGACCCCACAGTCCAATCCTGAGCTATATTTTCTTTTAATTTCAGAAGATGATAGCTGATGGGAGAGTAAAAGCAAACACCAAAGCTGTAAGTTGGTTAAAGAGGAAATCTGCATTGAACTAGTCACCAAGAATCAAGCGGAACTTTAATTTGTTCATCTTATTACCCATATTTCAGCATTAGTTAATGTATAGGAAAGCTAATAACTTTATTACCAAATTTTCTTTTTTATTTTTCATTGAATGGATTAACAGGAACCATTTTAACAACTCTCCTTTCCACAGTGTACTGTATGCACACTGTGTGCACACAGTATTACTCAATCTTTTATTTTCCAACACCCAGAGGATTTAGTTGAAATTAAATTCACCATGCCTGAGCTTTATAGATCAGTCCATAATGGAAATTATATTTTATATTTCATTATAATATCAGTGAACATCCCAGCTAGACCAATAGGTGGTGTAATTTTGCATACGTCCATTCATGAAAACAGAATGATTGCCTCTAAGGATATCTGTCTGTCATCACAATAATTTAAGAAAAAAATGTAACTATGTAAGTACAGCACATATATTGTATTGATTTTCAGTATTGATTTTGCGTTTGCATTTGGAATTATACCCTATTTTTTATCTATTTCAGTTGACATTTTGCAAAGATGCATTTATTCACTCCAAATGAAACATGCCACTGAAGCACCCAAAAAAGGATTGTTTGTGATTCTTCCACTGTTCCTTCTTTTGGTAACAACCAATTCTGGTATCGATCTGTTTGCTTTTTATTACACAAAAAGTACTATAAACCTTCTTTAAGTCCTTTGCTTTCATACAGAGAGAAGCCTGGGAAATATTGAGGATCAGAGACATCAAGAAAACAACATTCATTCCAGAAACACATTAACACATCACACAAACACACATTCAAAAGTATATCCAAGTAGTTGGAATGGATCAGGTCCAGTAGGTAGTTAACTCACTTCTGCATAAATGCATAAATATGACTTCTTTTCCTGTGTAATAATGCAATTTATCTAGTCATACTAAATCTGTGAAGCTTCTGCTGTTAGCCAGTTGGTAAAGATGGAGTTTTTGTAATAAGATAAATTTATTTCTTTGCTTATAAACAATCTGGCAATCACTAATTATTGCTAATTATAATTATAATTATAATCTAAATTATTTTTTCCAACTCTGAGGAATTCTCAACTTTTAATACTGATACAATTTCCATCTTAAAATCACAACTATATTTTAATTTCAAAACTGTATCACAGATTCCTCAGTAAAGAAAATAAAAAGATATTTTTAGAATATGGTTTAATTGTGAACAAACAGTATCATGATGGAGTTTTTCAGTCTCTCCTATTTGGCTCCTTCTTCTCAACTGGATAACATTGGATATTTCTTAACAGTGGAAAAAAATGTGAGAAGAGCCGAATTCAGTTCTCCAGCAGTGGCTAGCATTGCATAATAAATGCATAATAAAATATGCATTCATTGCAGTTAATCAGCTTGTAGCTTTGCAACAATTAACTGTGCTTTGCACTATAAAATTTTTCAAGTATATAACATTACTCAGTCATTATACTTTCTAGTCTGTTAATACGGGCTCTTTCAATATGGTTATTACAGCATGATGACCACGTTTCGTTCAGGATCTGAACAGGACAGTGTTTTATTGAGAAGTAATTCAGTCTATTCAATGGATTCTATTAGACACATTAGATTGTACTATATATTACTGGTACTCATTATGATCCCTGTTGAAAGCACTTTGGTCAGCATGAGCCAGCTTAACATTAAACAGCAGCACTGCCAGTTGAGAAATCTGGCAACTTTATATATAAAAAACAACCCTCCTCCCAATTTCTTTTGGCTTAAAAATGTATTTAACTTCCCTAATACATAAAATTATTTTCAAACTATAGTACATCTTCGTAAATCAGTACAAAATGTTTCAACTAGACACCACCTATCCCACAGTGCTATGTATATAATCACTGAATATAAATTCATTATTTTCAAGATTTAAATTCTTGCTATCAAATTTACTAAATCATATGCAGCACAGTCTTGTAAATTAGTAGCCTGAAGTACCCCTTCCCAGCTTGTGTTTATGTTGTATACAGCCTAAGGATTGCAACAAAGTTTGCAATACAAAAATAATGTTAATATAAAATGATATTATTAATAATACAATAAATTTGTGATGTCATTATCTGCAATTTCAAGTAACTATAGTTGTTAAAAGGAAACCTGAGTTAAGTATACACGGTAAATGTTATACCAAATAACAATGTTATTTGCCTCGCTTCGCTCACATGCATATCCTTCCATTCATGCTCGGCCTTCCAAGCATGCTCTCTGCTCGCGCATGCACCTTTTGTGCATGCACACAGGCTCCAAAATGTGGCAAAATAGAACGGCATTACGTCCAGAAGGGTGGGCGGGGCCTACCGCAGTCGCCGCTACCGGTTCTCCCGAACTGGACAGAACTGGCTGAATCCTACAACTGATCTTGAGAGACTTGAACACTGGGGCGCTATCTAACAAAATGAAATTCAATGGTGAAAAAAGTAAGGTTCTACATTTAGGCAAGAAAAAGAAAACACACAGCTACAGTATATGTCCGTGGTGACCTTGTGGCACGTGTGCCCGAAGTGGCACACTGAGCCATGTGGCCTGGCACGCGTGGCGTTGCCGGTTCCTCTTCTGGGTTTCTGGTGCACATGCATGCATGACAATCAGCTGGCCTTTTTGCATGCAGTAGTTCCGGAAACTGGAAGAGCTGGTCTTCCATTTTCCTGTGTGAGCATGCGTACTAGCCAGCTGATTGTCACACGGACATAAGTGCCAGAAACCCAGAAGAGTAGCTGTCCAGCGCACATGTATGCACCGGAAACCGGAAGTTCACTTTGGGTGCATGCATGCGCCCTGGACAGCTCCTCTTCTGGGTCACGGCCCAGATGATAGTGCGCATGTGCACGCAAAAAGGTTGCATGCGCACTCTCTTTTCTGCACTTTCTGTACTTGGTGCAGAAAAGGTTCGCTATCACTGGTATATGTGGTACCTTGCTCAATAGTAGTAACTGTGAGAGGGATCTTGGAGTCTTAGTGGACAACCATTTAAATATGAGCCAGCAGTGTGCAGCAGCTGCCAAAAAGCCAACACAGTTCTAGGCTGCATAACAGAGGGATAGAATCAAGATCATATGAAGTGTTAATATCACTTTATAATCCCTTGGTAAGGCCACTTGGAATACTGCATCCAGTTTTGGTCGCCACAATCTAAAAAAGAGGTGGAGACTCTAGAAAGAGTGCAGAGAAGAGCAACGAAGATGATTAGGGGACTGGAGGCTAAAATGTATGAAGAACGGTTGCAGGAACTAGGTATGTCGTTTAATGAAAAGAAGGACTAGGGGAGACATGATAGCAGTGTTCCAATATCTCAGGGGCTGCCACAAAGGAGACAAGCTATTCTCCAAAGCACTTGAGGGAAAGGCAAGAAGCAATGGGTAGAAACTAATCAAGGAGAGAAGCAACCTAGGACTAAGGAGAAATTTCCTGACAGTTAGAACAATTAATCAGTGGAACAACTTGCCTCCAGAAGTTGTGAATGCTCCCACACTGGAAGTTTTTAAGAAAATGATGGATAACCATTTGTCTGAAATGGTGTAGGGTTTCCTGTCTAAGCAGGGGATTGGACTAGAAAACCTCCAAGGTCCCTTCCAACTCTGTTATTTTAAATATATGGCATGCCACAGGACCAGAACTAATGGCTTATGCTACATCATTCAAACATCTAAGATCAAGGCTCCATATTTTTCCTTTTCAAATCATAATTATATGTCGGGTAACTTTGTTTTAAGAAAGGTGAGGGGGATATTCTGATGTACATTAAAAGTAGAAAAACAATATAACAAATTGCTTATTTTTTTTGGCAGTCAGTAGACCAGACAGAAGTCACACTAAGAAAACCCCTTTATAATCAATAAGACTCAGATTATGAGCACTGGTTTAAGTTTATTGTAGGTAGAACAGCCTTTGGTCAACATGTTGTTAAATACATAGGATAGAAAATTCAGCCATCTCCCTTATGCCAATAAGGGCATCTATAGAAAATGTGGTCTATACAAGGACACCATAGAATCAGAGTGTCTCCAAGCAATTTTTTCCTCTTAGTGAAGTTATTCTCATCTTTTGAGACTCATTTAAATGAGACTGAACTATTGAGCAATATAATTAGGTAGGAATCTGTATTTTTTACATCGCTTACACATTCTGTTTTAAATTCATCTGGCTGCTTTTTCAGAGAAGCTGATCATTAGCCCTAATACTGAATAAATTAAAAAAAAAAATACAGGCACTGCATACTTGAAACCAGTCATGTTTGAATATAAAGGAATTATAAATAAACAAATTATAATATATTGTGATAACGTATTCAATATATACACATAAAACAGGAAAAATGCTCAGAAAGGATTTTTGTTATTCTAACAATGCAAGTCTTTTGGGTTTATAGTGCTAGCAAATTTCACACTCATTTGTAGTGATTTTATCTAGCCAAGTAATAAAATGTCTGCAAGAAAAGCTCGGAGAACATCAAGAATCTTAAACTTAAACCCAAGTTACAGATACTGCCTACTATTTGATTGTAATTCTACATTTATTTGCAATAAAATAATGCCCCTTTTATTTAATAGAGCTGATTCGTTAAGTTACTTTGCTAAAAATAAAACCTAAATATGAAATGTCATACAATGAAACAATGTAGCAAGGATACATACATACATACATACATATATACATACATACATATATTGCTTTAAGGAAGATAAGCAATAAAATCTTTACTATATTGTTTTTTTCCAACTCTGTTTTCTTTGGTTTATTAAAGCTTAATATTTTGGTAAAAATAATAGCAAAGATAGTCCTGGTTTCAAGTGACCTTAATGCATTTATGACAGCTGGTTCTACAACTAACATTGTTTACTCTCTTAAAGTAAATTTATATAAAATAAAACTATATAGTCCCATTATCACATAAATGCAAAACATATAATAAAAATCTAGCTTAACATGCATTCAAAGTAGCTCTGCCAAATGAAATGTGAACATTATTTGTTGGTCTATTAATCTTATCTCTTGCTTTCAGGTGCAAACTGTTAGTCTGTAATGCACATAATAATGCATCACTTGGTTAGTTGAATATGAAGATACCTTCTTAAGATATCACTCTTTATTATATATAGTGTCTTGTCATATACACAGAATTATGTTGTCATATTGTAATCAAACCACCCAGAGTCAGTTTAGAGTTAGGTAGAGCCTAAATTGAATTAATTAATTAATTAATTAATTAATTAATCAATCAATCACTAGCTTGTCTAGTTCAATCCACAATATCAAACTTAAAATAAAAGCATTTAGCCATCAAATTATTGCATGCAAGCTTACAAATAACAAGTACCACATTCAAATTACATGACGTTATGTGTAACTTTGTTTCTGTCCATTTTGTTTTAAAGAAAAATAGATGGAATAAATCAGGGGTCCGTGGACCGGCACCAGTCCTTGGTATACCAGAAACCAGAGCATGCAAACAAGCAAAGTTCCATCCATGGGATGCTCTGGTCCACGGAAAAAACCTCTCTCCACGGAACTGGTCCCTGATGCCCAAAAGGTTGGGGGCCACTGGAGTAAGTAACAAATGGTACAGGAGCTGGCAAGAGACAAGAGACGGATAATCAATTCGCCTGTGCCATTTTATCTGTTCTCTCTTGCTGGTTTGTTGTTGTTGTTTTGCCCCCATAGAGGAAAAGATATATGGACTTCCATGTCCAAAGAGCTGAGATTAACCAGAAAAGCAGCCATGGCTTCAAGCAAAAAAAAAAAAAAAAAAGCAACACCATCCCTCAGGATTAAGCCTTCAAAACCTGGTTTTTGCACACAAAAATTAAAAGAAGGAGGAAATTATGTGCAAGTTACTTCACTCTAAGCTATAGTTACAGACCAAGGAACTGGCATATTTACATACAGAAGACAATTAGAAAAAAGGTGTAAATATTTCCATGTTTTATCTTTAACTTTCTTTTTGGAGGAATCCAGTTTGGACATTATTGTTTGTATCTAAATAAATCAGAGTAATATAAAAAGAAAATGCATTTAAAATTCATACATACATATATAATACTTTCTAATTCTATTATAAAGGCAGGATTCAATGAAAGAAAATACTTTATATAAGGTTCAAGTTGCACTGTGGAATTGAATCCAAATAGTTGGTTACATTTTAGTTCCAGTTAATTGATATGAACTTAAGTACTACTGATGTAAATGAAGGGAAGGGAATCCTGAAGCAGTCCTAACCCTTTCCCAAATTAAAACACTAGTGCATTTAACGGATTCTTATTCCTATGGAGCAATAGCAGCTCTCTATGATTTACAACACAGACCTTACCCAGCCCTATCTGGAAATACGGGAAATTGGAGCTGAGAGCTTCTGTACACAGGTCTTGAGCTTTAATATTAAACTAATGCATTTCCCCCAAAATAAGGGTGGGCTGTGGTATTTCAACTCCCATCATTTCTAATGTTTGGACTTGTTTGTGGACTTGTGCCGATAATGGCACAAGACTCTTTCCCTCTTCAATATATCCTTGAATCTCTCTCAGCCTTTCATATGAAAGTATTTCTTTACCTTTAATCATATTAATGATGATTCAATCCTGACAGGCTTAAAATTGATTCAGGCTTCCATCTGTCCAAGGTCAGTAAAATGAGGACCCAGATTTTTGGGAGCAATATGCTAAGGTTGTAAACTGCCCAGAGAGTGCTGTAAAGCACTATGGGGCAGTATATAAGTCTAAATGCTATTGCTAAAGGAAGTCTGCTTGAAATATCAATGTGTTTCCTGCATTGCCCCAAATTTCTGTGAAAAGGATTCTACATTAATTAATTTATTCAGGAGCTAAACTACTCTTCTTAAGAAAAAAAAATAGAATGAAAAAATAGTATTTTACCGTTATTTTGGGAGAAAGCAACACGTGGTATCATATTATTTTAGTAATTCCAAACTTGAAAAAATTTAAAATCTTCTATTTATGTGGAAACTATTCAAAGTCCAAATTGAAAAACACTTCTATGTTCCACTGCTAATGAATCCATGTACGTATTATTATGAAATATTTTCCAACAGGTGTGTTTGAGGAATGATTTCCAAAAAAGAGGAATACAGGAATATACAAGAAATCCAGCATTCATACGTTTGCAGAAATGCTACAGAATTTTCAAGTACTGAAAAATGAATGAGTTGAAGAAGTAGGTGAATAGAACCTATTACGCAAAGATTCTGATATATTTGTCTATTTGTTGAAACAAGTTACCTGTTAATTAATAAAAATAATTAATTTTACTTGCCTAGCATTTAAAATTTGTTGCAATTGAAATTTGTTGCGGTCTTAAAAGATAAGTTTGATAATTTATTTTAATTGTTGGTAAATGAATCAGAGTTATAACATCACAGACAATTGTGAAAATGATAATGCTTCATAGGTCATCCCACATCAAATTTCAATTGCTTCAAAGAGATTCAAGAAATTAAAATTTTAGTTTTCATTTGAAAATTGGTAACCTCTTTTAAAGAATGAAAACTGTTTCATTCTAATATTTCTGAAATTAATTTTTAATTAGACAATCTGAAATATTTTTAGCATCAGTAGGAATTATAATTGTACTTCCTCTAGGCAAAATTTTACATTGACATATATAAAAGATAAATGTAAAAGAAAGCACTCTATACTTTTTAATGAAAAAAAAACTGACTTTACCTACTCAATTTCCACATCAGGAATATGGAACCAAATGCACAAGTAATTTCAAAAATCAATCTCATTCAATTTAACTCATATTTTTATCACCATTCACTTGGGCTACTGCAATGTACCCTACATAAAACTTCCTTGAAGACTATTCAAAAGTCTAACTGATCCAAAATGCAGAGAGGTCCATGAATTGAAAAAAATGAAACTATTGGATTCTTAATTTGATCTATTTTATAAGACTGATACTAGGAGCCAAGACATGTAGGGCTTTATAGATGAAAAATTATGGTTATCAATGGCATTTCAAATGCTGTTTTTCATCTATAAAGCCCTACATGTCTTGGTTCCTAGTATCAGTTTTATAAAATAGACCAGATTAAGAATCCAATGTAATTTAGGTCTAAAACTATTTTTATTAGAACAGCTATATTAACAAATCTTGCAAGTCTGAATGACCTTTCCTCTCCCTCTCCTTAACTTCTGTATGAATTTTGGAGGAGCTTTTTTGAAACATTTTCTCAACTTAGTTTTGTGGAATGGATTTCAGCCGATCTTAGCGGCAGTGTTAGTGGCGGTAGTGCCTCTTCTTCATGTCCTTCAAGATCATCTTCTATATCTAGATTTGTAAGGCTGCTTTATCCACACTGGAATGATTTCTCAAATGCACACACTGATGGACCTATTTTTAGTTTCCTATCCTTGGGAAGTAAAGGAGGCAGTGACTGTCAATCAATTTTTATTGTTGTTGCCATTTTAGAATAGCCTTTTGAGACCAGATTAGCATCACCCTGACTTTATTTGCAATACCCCCTTTTTAAAGCTTGGGACAAACATTGTCTGCCTTTTTCATGTTTCTCAAGCATTTCTTGAAAAAGCTGGATACAATCCCTTTCCTTGTCAGGCAGAACTGGTCTGTTGATCCTCACATCTCTCTGTTGACTATTGCCATGTCTAGTTTCATTCCTTTTCTGTGGACATTTCCTTTCTATATTCTTCCCTGCAACTAAGTTACTTAGTTGTTTTTCTGTGCTCCATAAATCCTTTGAGGATCCATGTCAGTTTAATATCCACTGTTTTACAACGCATGAACCTCCTGCCCACTTTTATAATATCTGGCATCACAAACAGGATTAGAACACAATGCCTTTGAGGAGCTGAAGGCTGAAAGGGTTATTCCTGCTCCAGAGAATATATCTCAATTAAAATATGTATCTCACACTCAGTGACTGTAGTATGTAAACTTAACAAGATATACTTTTAATTTTTTATTTATTAAACACACTGCAAATCAGATATTTGAAGCTGTAGGATATTTTTCAATTCTGGCAACTTCTCACTTACTATGGTAAGTAATCCAACTATGATATAGTAATATAGGTAGTCCTCGACTTATAACAGTTCATTTAGTGACCATTCAGTCACAGCACTGAAAAAAATGACTTACGACCATTTTTCACACGACCTTTGTAGCATCCCCATGATCATGTTATCAAAATTCAGATGCTTGGCAACTGGTTCACACTTATGACTATTGCTGTGGCCCAAGGGATCCCCTTTTGCAAATTTTTAGACAAGCAAAATCAATGGGGAAGCCAGATTCACTTAACAAGCATGTTACTAACTTATGTTACAACTGCAGTGATTCAGTTAACAATTATGGCAACAAAGGTTGTAAAATGGGCCAAAACTCACTTAACAAATGTCTCACTTAACAAATGTCTCACTTTTGGGCTCAGTTGTGGTTGTAAGTCAAGGACTACCTGTATATTGTAATTCTTATTTGTTCCACCTACTTGCAGGATCCACTTGCTTTGCAGGGTGCTCACCTTAGTTCTGACAGTAAGTTTATTAATCAGGTATTTTGTTTTTCGGTTGACTTGTTGCAAAGGCTAACACTGATTAAGGCTAAGAGGGAGTGACTGGCCCAAGTTCACTCAGAGGCTTCCATACCTAAGGGAGAATTAGAATTGCTAATTAACTGCTCCATCATATTAGGTATCCGGGCAGACTTTGCCATTTTTATAACTACTTCATAGTGAATATTAGAATTGTATAGAAATGTAGATTTGGAAAGGAAAAATGACTTGACAGGTGCACTGGCACACAAGTAAACCTTAAAGGAATGTATCTTTTCCTGAGTTCATACATTTGCCCTTCCTCATGGTAAACATGGTAAAAGATGCATTTATCACATCCATTTATAGTCTGAAACACGTTCCACCTTTAAACTGAAATTTCTGTCTAGCCCTAGTAAGTGCACATGCACACACATATAAAGCCTATATATGTAAACACCATTATTAAATCATGATTTTTCAGATCCAAGGTAACAATTTTGATTATACTTAATAAGTAAATTTAATAATTTGGAAAAATTGCTTTGAAGTACAAGGGAATTATTAGCATAGCATCTGTCTGCCACTCTTTAAAATATAATACATTTTTTAGCAGTCACATGATCTTGGGAAAATACACCCATTTAAAAAAAATTGCAAATACAAACCTCGTTTATGTCCCTGTGTGCTTTGAAGCACTTTTTTGGAATCCAATCCAAACTTACTGCTCAACCTTAAGGCTAAGTACATCTATAACTACCCAGTTACTCAAATAAGTATCATTAATGGATATTGATATTCCAATGTAACCTGCCAATATGTTTTGGCCTGGTTCCAATTTAATGAGTAAACAGATAATATTTATAGTATTTATGTTTTATTGTATATTATACATAGTACTGTAAAATATAGATTAAAATATATGGAGACAAGGTATTACCACTGAAATCTGGAAACCAGTTATATATAATATTACTTCTTTTCTTCATAGATATTCATAAATAATCATCTAATATAAAAGTACTGAAATATCTTTTTATGTAATGCAATTTGTATCAGTATACTTCATTTAATAAGAGCACAGTGCTCTTATTAAATGAAGTATACTCTACAGCATACTGTTGATCTTATCCCTCAAGTGGTCAGATTTGTTTCCATTTAGAAAGAAAGTCTGACTTTTCAACAAACACACTGTAGATATTTATTTGTAATACTGTAAGGTGTTTTTTTTAAACAAAATAAGAAGTTTCATTATAGCTCATGTTCCATTTTTCAACGTAAATATACTATATGAATTATGCATCAATTACAACATGCTATTAATTTACATTTGCAAACTTCTCATTTTCCATATTGAGAACTAACACATTTTATCAATAATCTTCTGCCTTCAAATATTCAGTTTTATTTAATTAGTATACAAAACTCTGTTCCCAATAACTTTGTTTAAATTCAACTGGAAAAACATGTACTTTGACAAAAAGATGAGTATCAAAGTTGCATTCTCCAATACACTTGCAAGCGAATTCTAGGTTACACCATAGCTAACTTTAATTGCTTCTCAGAAACAGGTCTCCTTAAAAGAAACTGATTTATTTCTACATAAAAAAAGTTAAATTCAGGCTGCACCTTTTATCTGCCAGATTCTTCTGAACAACTACGTCTTATCAAAACTGAAACAATATAACATTTGCCCCAAGTTTTAAAATACAAGCATATGCACATTCATAACATTCATATTTCAATGGATTCCACCAATATAAAAGCTCTCAGGGTTTTATTTTGTTTTTCTATTTCAAAAGATAGATTTGACACAGTTTTATTTGTACCTATATATATCAAAAACTTTGTCCAATCAATTCAGTGCCTATTCATACATAGAATATGGCATAAAATCAGGCACTATTCTATAAAATCAGTGAGTTATGATACCTGCATTACTCTAGACAACAAACGAATGCAAGTCTGATTGTTTTTGCAGATCATCTTAAAAATGAATTTTATAAATGATTGCTGATACAATATAGCTATTTTTCATATTTTAATTTAATCACTTTAGAAACCTAACCATTTGAAAATATGTATAACTGAATAATAAAGCCAGTAAGCCAGTAACTATTATTAATACATTGCTGCAATAAACCTTTCATACAACTAATATCTTCAATTTTCTGAAAATAATTTGCAAATAAATTGATTGATATTAATTCCTTTAGTATTTATTTAAATTATGCAAAGGATGTGTTACTATATTGATGTATCAGTCAGACAGCCCAACTGCAAGCATTTTTATACAGAACAAGATTTTAATCAGGTCAATGGGACTTTGCTTACTTAAGTTTGTATTCCCAATTTTATCTGTCAGTTTATTAATACTGAATCAAGATAAACAAATGGAATTTACTCCTACATAAATGTGTTCATGTTTTAGAAGTAATGGGGGTAAATGATTTTCAAACTGCACCCTCCAAATAATTTCTTTCCAAGCAGTCTTGTTGGGTCAGTGATATATGAATTACATATTTCCTCAAGTTTGCTATGCAACTTTATTCCATGATTCTGGGAAAAATATACAAATCTTTGCTATTATGTTGTCATGCCAGTCTCCACTTTTCTACCAACTTAATTTATAAAGCTTTCCTCTAATACTACCAGTTATTGCAGGTAATACATACAAACTTTTGCATCATTATAAATGCAAGCACAAAGTATTTCAAATTGTAGACATTATGAAGTTGTGACAAATCAAATGGCTGTGTACATGGTTAAATTTATGAAATGCAACTGCTACACACTTGTGTGTCTATTAGAGAAACTATCAATTTCTTTTTTTATTATACTGTCTATTTAATCTAAATAAATATTGCCCGAGTATCACAAAAACTGCAAATATGCAAAGTTTAGTAATCTAATCCTTATCCTACCCCCTTCTTTGCTCAAAAAGGCTATACGATGTGGAGGAACAACATAGTTTACATCCATTTATTAATTGGTCTGTCTTTTCAAATTTCAACACAAAGCAACTGCAGAGGTTCAAATAATTCATGTCTGGTCCAATGACTAAGCACTATTGAAAAAGTTATGCTTTATAATATTTAATGACTGGGCAGTAACATTAACAATTGTTCAAACCAAAATAAAAACCTACAATTTATCAACATTCTTTAGCCTCATAATTGGACACAAAAAGGTAGGAGTCAATAAATTATTTCACTCTTTACTAAATTAATATAACAAAAATGAACTTAGAAATAAAGAGAAAATGTATGTGTGTGCTGGGGGGAAATATGAGGCTCACAAGGAAACAGGTATGGGAGAAACACTGTCAATCTGTCTGTCGCAGACACCTAGTGGGCAATAACAAAATCCCAACATCTTTCTTCTTACAATTAAGTTCTGTCACTGTCAATTTCTTAAGACCATCAGTGCTCCTGTGAGATATATTTCCATTCAGGTAAACTTCCTTCAAACACCCATGCTGTTTCAGTGACCTGCATACAATTAGTAAAATATCTTGCACCCCTAAACAGTATAAGAATACCTAGTATCATCTCTGCCATCGCTTACAGTTCTGCAGCCAACACTCAAGAGAACTTATTTGGGAGAGAGAAAAAAATATATCTCATAATGTAATTTACAAAGAGTGGAAACGCCTACAAGGAGCTGAAGTACCTGCACTGGGGAGATGTTCAGTTGTTCACTTCATCTTCCGTTGACAAGGAAACCAAACGGCACTTCATTCTCCAGGAAAACCTTCCACTGCCATCTTTTGAAAATATATTTATTTGTATATATGTGCATAGCTATCAACATTAAGATAATTATCATAAAATTATCTCTGTATAAAAATATTAAAAAGTGAAACTCTGGAAAGGAAATATTTTTTGGCTCTCTCCCTCTCTCTTTTACTACACGGCATTTTTTTTGGACGGGGGGAGGAAGAATTTAAAAATGCTCAACAGTACCAAGCTGCAAGAAAAGTTTCACATTATAAAATCAGAAAAAGAAGAAAAACGGCTGATTCCAACCGGATGTCCAAAAAAAGAAAAAGAAACAAAACAATAATAATAAAAAAACATTTAACAAAATTAATATCTTGCTCGGTGGCTTGCCCAAGGCATTGCAAGATCACAAACTGTTTGTAAACGTTGCTGTAAAATGCATTTTTAAATCCCATATATATACACAAAAAAAGCAAAAAAAGAAAACACCGTCAAAAATCTTTGCAAAAGAGAGTTAGTTAAGCAACGTGCCCACTTCTCATCTCTTTGCTTTTTTTAAAAAAAATGCATAATAATTTACATCGCTTTTTGTTCAGTACAAAACCAGTTGCATGTGTATATATACGTAAATAATGTGTATGCATTTACACTGTTGCTGGACTGGCAAGTCTATTTTTTTTTTCGCCGTTTCTTTTTTTCTCTTTAAGATTCCTAGCGACTTCCAGTCCCAGCAACACCTTTTGCTCCCAGTTTAGTAAACCATCGCATGCTAAGAAAAAAAAAAAAAAACTTGTCATCAGAAAAAGGATCAAATCCATGAAAACAAAGAGGTAAAAATAAAAAAGCAGCAAAAACAAAAAAAAGGAAGAAGAAAACAGGACAAAAAAAGGAGGACAAGAATTTCAGCGGAAAGGTACTCACCGAGCGGGAGTAAAAGGAAGGAATAAAAACGCGAGTTACTATAAAATACAGTATGGCGGTGGAAGAAGGAATGAAGCGCTTTTTTCCCCCTCTTTAGTCTCTGCCTCAGGCAATTGCCACGTGATTCTGAGCCAGGCTGACTCGCAGGCAGGGGGAAAGGAACGGGCGGGGAAAGGGGCAAACCCCACCGGAGGAGCCCGACTCGCTCGCAACAGCTCGGCGGCGGCAGCTGGAATAGTGGCGCCCGTGGCGGCAGCGGCGAAGGAGGCTTGGAACCGCTAAGCAGCGGCAGCGGCAGCAGCAGCAGACTTTAGCCTCGGCAGCAATGGGTGGCGCTGGCGACAGCAGCAAACAGCAGCAGCAGCCAGACGAGCAGGTGCCCCGCGCGCAGCACTAGACAAATGCGGGCGCGCGCGCGCTCGGTGGAAGAGCAGCCAAGGCAGAGGGCGCGGGAAGAGGAGCCGGGGAAGAGGAGGAGGAGGAGGAGGCGGGGGCGAAAGCCGACGCAAGGAGGGAGCGAAGTGGCGGCGACGGGGCTGGGGGGAGGCAGAAGAAGAGAGGACCCCCCCTCCCCCGCTCACCCACATTCTCTGAATAGCAGGCGCGCGCGCGTGTATATATGTATGTGTGTGTGTGTGTGTCTTTGGGTGTGATTGCGCGCGCATGTGGGGGAACGGGTGGAAGACACGCACTTGGAGGTGCGGTGGCCGCAAGTTGGTGCTGCTTGCCGTATCTGTGCATCTGCGTGAAAGAAAGAGAGAGAGAGAGAGAGCAACCGCCGGGATTTCATGGCCGTTGGCAGGATGAAAGTTACTCCTTCTTTCGCCTTGCGCTTGGCTGCGGAGCGCGTTCCGGGACGGCCTTCGACGTTGGCGATGAAAAGAACCGGGACTCCTCCTTTGGCACCTGGAAGACTAAAAGGACTTAGGATGGCGAAAGCCCCTTCACTGTGTGCGGGTTTCCCGGCTTGAATTCGGCGATAGTGCCTAGAAAATCCGGTTCCACGGCACCTTCAGGTGTCCCAGGGGTCCCGTTTGGCCGTCAAGATCCTTGTCTTCTTTTCTTTCCAAGATTAATTCCATTTTCCTCCCCAGGAGGAAAGGCTTTTTCTTCCCGTTTTGAAGAAGAAATGATTTTAGGTGGTATTAGACTTGAGACGTGCTCTGTTATCAGTACAGAAATCTTAGCTCCACAGAAGGAAAATGTTTTTTTTTCTAAAACAAAAATGAATTTAGATTGATCTGCAGGGGAGTTAAGAATAAACAACCTTTTTTGTTCATTGCATCTCCCCTCTGAAATTGATAGCAAAGAATATTCTAGTTTGGCTTTTCCAACTATGCAACCCATTAATATTTATAAAATCTAGGGATTGAAACTATTTTCTTTGACAGTTCTACCTTTGTTTTGAGAGTGGTTTAATAATTCAGATAAATTCCTTTCCTGACAATTTTCTTCTTTAGTGGAAGGTATTTGGAAATGGCATATAAAATGTAAAGAGTCTCTAACAGATCTCGTTTCACCAGTCTTCAGTGACAAAAACCAGTGCAGTATCTTAAGAATCTACTAGAAAGTAAATCTCATTTTGAATTCATTGTGTACCTATGTTTAGAATTAAATTGTAAAACTCTTAAGCTTACATTAATCTACAGTTTTTGAGAATTTACCTGAAAGTAAATTCTATTCAGGTTATTAGATTTTTGATGAATCCTAGTGCCAACATGCTTATCTATTAATTCTATATCTTTTCTTCATTGATAAACATGCTACCTTCAGAAGGATGATTACACATGAAACATATCATTAAAATCATTATTCAATAAGATGTTACATAATTAGCTTCTATGAAACAAAACAATCAGTCATTGATGCTGAATAATGGATGAATTCATTTGTCTTCCATTATATTCTGATGTCTTTTTTGCTTTTTTTTTTTTTACTTTTTGTGTGTCCCAGGGAGATGAATGCCATCTTGAGTTCTTTGTGGAAAGGTGGTTTATAAATCTAACAAATAAACTCTGATAAATGCTCTGTCTTCCTGTTCTCCCATCATTTTTAAACCTAGTACTCCATAGAGAACTGTAGGAAATAATAGCAGCTTCATCTCTATAGTGTATTTTGTCCAGTGCTTTCTTTATGAGTAAAACTTTATTCATAATGCGTAATAATACAAATAGTTGTTTTATATGTAAAAGAGAGAACTTTTATAGCAATGGCAAGAACAACTATGGTGCTCCTAGGCTACGTGACATTTATGGAACCAGCACTATATTAATAGCTTGAATCAGTGGAAAATATATTTATTTAAACGTTTTTAAAATTATTTTTAAAATAAGAAAGAGGTCAAGATATATATTTATGTAATCAAAATTTGAACTGCATCTATTTAATGAAAATGGCCCTATACTAGTCAAAATCAAGTCAAATCCCCTAATGACCATGTCCAGGTAGTTTTTTAAATAGTATTACAGAAGGGGTTTACCAATACCTTCTGAGATTTTTTTTTCAACTTTCCAATATATTGTTACACACTAACATTATTTGGAGTTCCCAATCCAAGTAGCCGAGTCATTAAGATTTGGGCAGAATACAAAATTAATGAATAAACAAGATGTATATAATTTTGAAACTTGGTGACGGCTGGGGAGAATGAAGACATGAATTATCAAGCTTGCATGGAGTTGATCCAATTCAGAAACCCCAACTAACTGCAGACAAGGTATTGATGATGCCCAAAAGCAATTTGCAATTTTCAAAGAAGCATGAAGTTACAAGGATAGAAGACGTTACACCCAAATCTTTGGAAAACAAATGTTGTCAAGCATGATTCTTAGAAGAAGTTCCTCTCTTGTCTTTGATAACTTTCTCTGAGAATGGAGTAAAACACAAAAAGATGAAGCTTTTTTTTTATATTAATTAAATTGGGACCATTGAGATGAAAAGTTGGAAGCAGGGTCATTGGGGAAATGTAAAAGTATAATGCTATAGTTCTTGATTTTAAAGGAAGTTTAGTGTGGCTTAGTATGTACCTTAAACTTAAAAAAAAAGAAACCAGATTTTAATAAACTCAGAGAAATCCTATGGCAGAAGAAGCTAATGAAAAGAAATGCTCAAGATAGTTAGAAAAGAATATTAAAAGCATAAGTATGAACAATTTCAGTGAAGAAAAGGGAAACCCTGAAGGAAAAGCTTAATGAAAATCTGAAAAGAAAAAAGACATAGGAAACAGAAGATCACAAAGGAAGAGTACAGAAAGGTAGCTCAGAACTATGGAGCTGGCATCAGTAAAGAAAAAGCTTAAAATGAAATGATGTTAGCAAAGGATGCTTACTACAATGTAATAGACTTTTTTAGATTATGTTCAAAATGAGGAAAAGAAAAGAGTCAGTATACAAACGGATTCTTGGTGAAAAGAGCAAAATGATAACAAAACAGAAAAAGCGGAACAACTTTCCTATAGAAAGGCATGTGTAATGTGTTCCATATAATGACCATATAGATTTTGTCCACAGTACAATGTGACAATACAATATAAATATTAAAAATACATATACATACATAAATATATGTTATATTTGTTAGGTAATAAGTGCTCTTTTTTAAAAAAAAATTCTGTATACTTCCATATTTAATAGGTACATCTGATGAAACTAAGTTGTATCTTTCAAAGTCTTAACCCAGTATATTGGTTTTTGAAATAGAATAATAATTTATGTCTGTAGGTGGGGTGATCAAACCATTCTTTCAAATGTGTCTCCAAACAATATAGAAAATGAAAGTTAATAAAAAAAATGTGCACTATTTCTGTAGTTTGCAATAGATTTAAAACAATATCTGCCTTTTCTGTGCAGCAGAAATTGGCATATTTAATACAGGAAGAAACAACATACACTCGTGTAAGGGTAGAGATGAAGATGGATAAGAAGAAATGTAAAAGAAGAAGAAGCAAAGAAAAAGTATTAATTGTGCGATTTAAAAAAATATTTCGGGTCAGAATTCATAACAGAGAGAAAAAAGTATTTGCCAGCTATATTGATGTTAATGTTGCAGCATCACTTAGGGTTGTATGCTCTTTTCTTAATTATTTCAAAATATGTTCTTTGCTACCATTATACTTAAGCAGAGATTTAAAAAACAATGAGTTTTAATTATAATTGTGACAAGCTTGAAAGTCAAAGTTGTTTATGTGAGAGTAGAACAGATCATGCTATAAAACAATACAACATAAATATTTACAGGGCTTTTGATTAAAGGCAATTTTGGGCACATTGAACTTAGTAATTTCTTCCCCGTTGCCCCCTCTGGGAATAGAAAAGGATAATTCAAATCAGAGTGCCCTTTGCAGATGCTGAATTTTATAGGAAACATCTAAAACATTAAATGCTCTCCAGCACAGAGGTTTTTTAATTTAAAATCTACATTAATGTTTAGCTCTTATATTGTTTTCATGGAAAAGGAAAGCATTGTGATGAAGTCATCACAAAATAACTACTGAAAGGTTATAAAGGGAACTAGGAATCAGAGATTTCACTTAACAGATGGTAAGTATATTGTACATATGTGTCAATCACAAACATAGGTTCTTTGTACATTGTTAATCAGATTTCAAGCTAAGGAAGTATTTCCTAGCTTTCAGATGTTGGAAAAATAACAAAGCAGCTACTGTATAGTGCTAAATGTAAGGACCAAGATATTGTAAAGAATAGGTCATAAGTGATAGTCTGGAAGCTGGAAATCAGAAGCGTGTTGAGGTCAGGATAAGAAGGCAAAACCAAAAATAAGCTAGAAGTTAATACGAAGGAAACCAGAATGTAAAACAATTGCTAAGAAAGACTCTTCTGAATGGAAAGCTAATGAGAGTTATTCTTTACCAAATATTCTTTTGGAAGCAGACTCAGTTCAAGCTAGAAGATTCTTTGTGAAGAAAGTGCCACTTACAGTTCAGTAATTAATTGCATAAGGCAGTACTGTAATCACAAATTTCTGACAGCTAGCAAGGGCTTAAAGATAGATAAGCTTCTATCACACACCATCAACAGGAAACCAGTATCTATCAGACTCCCCAGCTCAAACTTGACAGAAGCTATCGAACCCAGCACAGCTAGATAAGAATCTTGAATGCAGTTGACTGCCCACTGTCAGTATAAAATATGTTCCTTCTTATACCCAGGACACTTTTAATCAAGCACTGCTTTTTCTCCACTTTTTCCACAGCTCATTTTGTGTTTTACTTAGTAATGGGTGAGGGATATTGTTGATATAACTAGCATAACTAGCATTCCCTGCTCTGGGAAAGTAGATCTCAATAAAACTTGCTCAGTGTAGGTGTTTAAGAAACATTATCTTAAATATTTAGGGCAAGCATTCTTAAGCTACTGAAGTAGTAAGAAACAGAATAACAGAGATGGAAGGGACCTTGGAGGTCTTCTAGTCCAACCCCCTTCTTAGGCAGGAAATGATTATCCAACATCTTCTTAAAACTTCCAGTGTTGGAGCATTCACAACTTCTGGAGGCAAGTTATTCCACTGATTAATTGTTCTAACTGTCAGGAAGTTTTTCCTTAGTTTTAGGTTGCTTCTCTCCTTGATTAGTTTCCACCCATTGCTTCTTGTCCTACCCTCAGGTGCTTTGGAGAATAGCTTGACTCCCTCTTCTTTGTGGCAGCCCCTGAGATATTGGATCTGCTATCATGTCACTCCTGGTCCTTCTTTTCATTAAACTAGACATATCCAGTTCCTGCAACCGTTCTTCATATGTTTTAGCCTCCAGTCCCCTAATCATCTTAGTTGCTCTTCTCTGCACTCTTTCTAGAGTCTCAACATCTTTTTTTACATTGTGGCAACCAAAACTGGATGCAGCATTCCAAGTGTGGCCTTACCAAGGCATTATGAAGTGGTATTAACACTTCACGTGATCTTGATTCTATCCCTCTGTTATGCAGCCTAGAACTGTGTTGGCTTTTTGGCAGCTGCTGCACACTGCTGGCTCATATTTAAATTGTTGTCCACTAGGACTCCCAAGATCCCTCTCTCAGTTACTACTATTGAGTGATATACCACATATATTGTACCTGTGCATTTTGTTTTTCTTGCCTAAATGTAGAACCTTACTTTTTTCACCATTGAATTTTGTTTTGTGAGATAGCTCCCAATGTTCAAGTCTGTCAAGATCCTTCTGTATCTTAAGCCTATATTCCGGAGTGTTGGCTATTTCTGCTAGCATGTCGTCTGCAAATTTGATGAGTTCCCCATCTATCCCCTCGTCCAAATCATTGATGAAGATGTTGAAGAATACTAAAACAAAGCCACTGCATACCTCCCTCCATGTAAATGCAGTTCCATTGTGGACTACACGTTGAATGCGATTGGTCAGCCAGTTACGAATCCATCTGGTGGTGATGCTGTCTAACGTACATTTTTTTATTTTATCTAGCAATGGGTTATGGTCTACTTTATCAAATGCCTTACTGAAGTCCAAGTAAATTATATCGATAGCATTCCTCTAGTCCACTAATTTTGTCACTTTGTCAATAAGATTAGTCTGGCATGATCTGTTTTTGACAAACCCATGTTGGCTTTTGGTTTATTACTTTGTTTGCTTCTAGGTGTTCTCTGATTCATTGCTTGATTATCTTTTCCAGAATCTTTTTTGGGGAAAAAAAAGTTGTTAATGCCTGGAATGCACTACCAAACTCTGTGGTCTCATCCCAAAACCCCCAAAACTTTAACCTAAAACTGTCTACTGTTGACCTCACCCCATTTCTAAGAGGTCTGTAAGAGGCATGCGTAAGAGCACCAGTGTGCCTACCGTCCCTGTCCTAATGTTTTCTATAATTGTATTCAATTCATGATTATACTTATATATATTATCTAATATGTACTTTACAAAATAAAATAAAATAAAAAATCTTCCCTAGTATTCAGGTCAGCCTGATAGATCTGTAGTTTCCTGGATCTTATTTTTTTTCCTTAGTGTCTGAGGCTATGGGAAAATAAATGATTTTGACAATGAATAGACAAGAGAGAGATCATAATTAATCAACAGAGCATCAAGAGGTTTGCTATGATCAAAATACAGTAAATAAAGAATGCTATGACAAAAATCAACATTTTTGCTAAAGTGCGGGAATAGGATTGTATTTCATGAAATTGTTTATTGGCTCGTACAATTCTATTCCCACAAGGATCAATAAATACAAAAGGAACTTACTAAGAAGATAAAATGAAAAATGTTTAAATCCATTTTATACTAACAAGTATTTTATATGTAATATGCCATAATAAATAATATTTTAATCCTAATAATTTATTAAAGTTGTATGCTGCCCCACTCTCAAGGAATCCAGGCATAAAACTGGTAATTAATTTGCATGCAAATTTGATAAATATTAAATGTGATTTAATTAAACGCTATTAATACTAGAGTAGTATGAAAAGGTGAAGAACTTGAGCTTTATTTATTCTTACTTAATACCTTTAATTATTTGACTTAGTATTTCTTAATCCTTTTCTGTACTTACCATGGAAGGGAATAGCATGATTGGTATATGTATGTGTGTGTGTGTGTGTGCATGCATGCATGAACGATAGATCTTGACACTTGAAATATTGATAATATATGCAATGTACTTAGCAATTCATTTATTGAAGATTCTTTAATTCCGATTGGAATGTTCTTTGTGGTATACTTTGTATCTACTGATATGCTGTAAATATGACACTCATCTATAAGAAGGTATTTCCCACCTGTTCTCAAGACACTGTCATTATCATCACATATAACATTGATGATTGTTGATAGGAAAAGCCTCTTCACAATAAAATGAAAAGCACAACTGTAATTTTATAATAAAAATTCAATGAAAGTTATTTTCACGTTAGCAAGCAACATTTTGAAATAACCAATAAATGAATATTTGAATTTTTATTACCATTTAAGATTCTATCGCTACTATGATCAGTTTCTAAAATACAAAATATATTTCATTCTTGTTTGACTTATAGAGTCCTGCTTTGTGAATACACTAACATAAGAAAATTCAGTACTCAAGCATTGGCAGCCTACTTGAGACAATGTCTCTATTTGAAAAATCACTCTTTAAGTGGACTCATAAAATGGTTATTGTGGGAAATAGCTAGGGGAAATTACTACTTTTCCCTAGAATGGGTATACTGTTGGTGTAACTAATCACAATATTCCTCCCCGCCCCCGCCCCCCCAAACAGTAACTGATGGGACTGGTTTCTTTTACCTTCTGTAGTTCTGCAATAGATTGAGTGCCATTCTATGTTACCTTTGTCTTTATTTTCTGTCTAGGTTCTTCCATTTTTAAGCAAAAACCTTTTCACATTTATTTTAATAATGTCTCTTTAAAGGCTAAAAGCATTCTTGCAAATAAAGATGAAGATTGGTTCTGTGTTTTGCAGTATATCAGGTTCCTAACTGCAGTTTTTGTAATTAAAAGAATAATAAAGTATCAACTAGAATTAAAATCTTGATGGCATAAGGAACTTTTCACATGCTGTTTGTTATCTGTTGAAATCTACTTGCCTTCCTTAGCAATTGTTTATCAAATAATCTTAAGTGTATCCAACAGCCACTCCAAACTCCATCCATTTGTCTTGTGCAAGCCATCCAACTAAATATTCTTTCTAGCTCAGGGTGATATTAAAAGATCACTGCGACTCATACAAGTAAGTGATTCTGACGGAAAAACGCTAAGCTATTTTGGTGGTGTGCATCTAAATCTGGAAAATTGCTTAAGGACAGTAAGATACTACTTTTAAAAATACTATTAATTTAAGGAAAATATGCATTAGAAATTAGAAACCTTCCTGTACATAATTCACACTTCTAAGAAGCTTTTCAATTATCTCCTAATCTCTGTACAAATAACTGTGTCCCAGGAGCTAGCATTTATAATCTTTTCCATTAAGTGTTTCAGCTTTGTTCATCTTGGTCAGTCTGTCTCTTCTGTTACATTTTGCTTTTGTTTTTAGTGTGGATTTTGACATTTTTGACTAAAAACTTAATGTTGACTTTTTGTTGCTTTTGAACTTGTTAACTGATTTTTTTTCTTTATTTCATGGCATCTTTTTCTGTTTTGTAGCTACGTTACAACTACATTTGGAGGAGAGCGGGTAATGTGTTAAAAAACATACCAAATGATGACACATAAAGGGTTGGAGTTTTCATGTGGTTTTCAGGACAATCTCTGTAGAGCTCTTTGCAGTAGTCTACTCATGATATTACAAGGGCATGAGTGACTAGCCAGAGTCTTCTCCTTCAAGTAGGCAAAGGTTGCCTGACTGCAGCTTCTACCAGTTGTTTCAGCAAGAAAGTCCAGGAGCATCCCAGGAAAAGGCTGGAAAGTAAAATGTGTTCATTCTGAAACCAAACTGAGGAAAATATGAAATATTCTGCAGTCCTAGATAGAAGGATAGCCCCAAGCTGTCTGATTGTTGGGATTAAATTTGACAAAAATTGTGCAGACTATCATTCATGTCTAATACTTGTAATGTAACAAAGTTATTTTCATTATACTGTATAGAGAGGAATGTTTCTGAATTGTTTTGACTAAAATTAGGAACTAGAATGACAGGGCTCTGACAATTCTTATGCCTTTAGTTTCAGTAACCATGGAAAAAATTATTTTGACTCCCAACTCTCAAAACCAGGATAATTAAACATAGAACCTCTTTTCCACAATTACAACATCAATGGCTGTTTTCATGTTTTACAGAAAACATTGAGGTTTTGATTGGATTTATTCTCATGTGGCATATTTTTATTTGATTTTGAAGATGTACAATGATTGATAATAGATACAAATAATCTAATAATTATCCTTCAGTAAAGTTGTACTTTACTGACAGTAAATACAGTATATAGATTGTGTTTAATAAATCAATGGAAAAAGTTTTTACAAAAAGTTAACTCTGCCTAATACATTATTTTCAATGAGCTCAAACATACTAATAGTCAACTGGGCTTTTAAGTAGTAGGAACATTTATTTGAAGAATGGTCTTTTTAAAGAAAGACTAATTAATTTCATAAAATCATAGATTTAGAGCAGTGGTTCTCAACCTGTGGGTCGGGACCTCTTTGGGGGTCAAACAACCCTTTCACCGGGGTCGCCTAAGACCATCGGAAAACACATATTTTCAATGGTTTTAGGAATAATTTTATGGTTGGGGATCACCACAACATGAGGATCTCTATTAAAGGGTCGCAGCATTAGGAAGGTTGAGACCCACTGATTTAGAGGATACCTCGCAGCTCGTCTAAATCAACAAACTGCCCAGTGCAGGATATGCTAAAACATTTTAGAAGATGGAGTCCACATAAAGGCAATTTATTCCAATAATTCACAGCTGTCACGTACAAAAAATTAAATATTCTGAAATGTACTCTTTGGGATGTAATCCTTACAACTGTATTGTCCCTTCCTTTCACACACCTCCACATATTTATGAATATATGTATGTCAGAAAAGGTCATTTTGTTGAACCTCTGACTCTGCAGAATTAGTTTTCCAGCAGAGATCAGGGTAGCTGAAATTTACCATTGTCACTATTGTGCATCTTTGAAAGGTGATTTAACACAGAGATCTCTCATTCATATCTTTCCTTTTCAGATGCTCTGTAATATATAATGACATCATTTTCTTTTCTTTTATTCTTTCCTAAATGCTTTCAACATGACTTCCGTGTTCCAATTCATGAATTTCTTCAACACTCCCTCTTTTACAATCTTTTGCGTCATCCTGCCAGGTCTCAATAAAGTCTAGTGGTACCTTATTTGTTCTCCTGTCTTAATATTTCAAGTTTCCCTGTTTTGAAGTCAAGAAAGAATCCATGAGAAAACGAAATATTTGATCCAAATACCACAGTCCAAGCAAGTAACTAGATTAAAATATCAAATATATAATATAACATTTTGTAAAACAATGCAATAACAAATTATTGGCTTTATATACCCAGCTGCTTTTTGTAGGTGAAGGCAGTTGCATTTACCTGTTTCCAGCCTGTTCCATCCAATATAATTCAACAGATGTTTGGGAAAAACATCTGCACGTTCCTCAGTTGCCTGAGAAACAGGCAGCCTGCCAATTGAGAGAAGGGTTGAAAGAAAGAAATTTCTACTTTAATGAAGTGAAAGATAAATTGGGTTCTAAAATGAAAGTAGTCCAGTTGTTGAAATTTCCATAATATTATACTTTATCCTTTCAATACATCTTTAAAATCTCCATCAAAACCTTGCTTTTAACTTCAAGATGGCTGACAATAATTTCAACAACTTCTTGTTCCCGTTACAAGGAAAATCACCTCATTTTTTGTTTGTGAATTTGATTAGGCAACTGATCTTATTTCCAATACGCATGATTGCTGAATAGATTACCAGTGCATTATTTTAGCACCAAAATCTGGTGCAGATCAATCAATTACTAATGCCATTACTCAAATGATACTGTAATTTGTTTAAACACAGCAATGAGCTATGGCTGCCATAGTTGGTAATCCTATCATTCATAATCTGATCCAGCAGTGAAATCCGGCCAGATAAATAAAAATAAATAAAATAAATAATTTTATTTCTATACCGCCCTTCTCCCAAAGGACTCTATACCGCCCTTCTCCCGAAGGGCAGTGTACAGCCTATTAAAAACACAAGACAACATCTGTTAAAATAGTTTAAAATTATTAAATGAATTCAGTTCAATTTAAAACCCCAGGAATTTAAAACCCAATTTAAAATTGTTATGTTGATAGCCCAGCCTGGCGGAACAACAGGGTCTTGAGTGCACAACGAAATACCCAGAGGTCGGAGATCTTACGCATTTCCAGATCTATCTGGCTTATACGAACCAGTAGTGCCAGTGGCGGGAGGCTCCGCCTACCTGCCAGGACATCATTATGTCCCATTTGTTACTCTCTTCGCATGCAAAAACAAAGCACGTGCGCGCTCCTGCACACTCCCATTCCCAAACCGGTAGCAAAGGTAAGTGGATTTCACCACTGATCTGATCCTATTGCCTTGCTCTCCAGGCTGGTTTCTGGACAAGTATGATGGGATAGCTAGGTCAGTTTTATGCAGAAACTGCCTTTAATGACTGCCAGAAAGTTACAGATAACAGAAAAATTTACACATTATGCAAAGTAAGCAAACTGCAAGAGTATGTAGAAAGTTTTATTGTATTTAAGAGATGTGGGAGGGAATGAATCAGCTTTGATTGCTCAATTTTAAAAAAGGATAAACTAATGGATTGCATGATGAGCTAGTTTGCCAAGCTGAGTTGTTCCTAACATCTTGGACTCTTGGAATTGAACTTTAGCATTAAATTAGCAAAATCACATAAAAGTGTACCATAAACCAAAAGTTTATGTCTTTGTTGCAGCACTTCAGGACAGTATGCACTTGCCTATCTTCGAAATCTCTTGCTAAATTAGTTATGAAGTGATATACCCGTGGAATAAAGGGTCATATTGCTATTAAGTGATTCAAGTATACCAAGCCTGATAGTTTGGAAAAGGATCTAGGACAACTCCTCCTGGCCAACTTGCCCCAGCGAGACAATTTGCCATGACCAATTTGTGACGGGACAATTCAGTGCAGGATACTTCAAGAGAGGAATGGGTGAGTTGCAATGGACCTTGTTTTGCTTTGGGTTTGAACCTTCTCAAGTTAGACGTCTTCAAGGCTGGGTGAGCTGCAATTCTAATTGCCCCCTCTCTTGAATTAACTAGCATTGAATTGTCCCACGGTGAATTGTCTTGTGTGAGTTGGCCACAGCAAGTTATCCTACAGGAAGTCAGACGAGTGAGTCAACCATGATGAGATGGCTTGGGTGAATCAACTGAGGTGAGTTGACTGAAGTGTATTGTCCCATTCCCTTTGGGAAATGAGGAAGCCTTCCTTTCAAGAATTTAGAAGTGACTCAACAGGCAACAAATAATGCTCTGACATATGACGCAAAGAACCATCACTTTATTCTGTTTATCAGATGGTCAAATTTTTCAACTTTCAATTTCCAAACATTGGGGGTGACAAATCTTGGGGATTGTAAAGATATTTTGGTTACTTTAATATAATTTAGATGTGCTTGGTAAGTAACCACATAAATAACTTTTTTAACATTTGGTTTCTTTCATAAATATTGTTTTATCCTGTCAAGTTGGTTCTATATATTCTTCTCTGTTATTGGACTCAGGAACTGTTGTTGCCTTTATTAACAAGGCTATACGTACTCAGATAAATAACAAGTTAATTTTTATTTATTTATTCAATTTCTATAGTCGGCCATCTTAATCAATGACTCTGGGTGGCTTAAAATTCTAAAAAGTATAAAAACAATTGAAACAATAAAAACCATTTTAAAAACAATAAAAACATCCATAATAAATATATAGAGCAGCCAGGATATTTAGCCAGTCAACAATAAAGCCGAGAAATGGGCCCTTACTGCTCCAGGCTCAGGAACACCATCAAGTTTTTAAACCCTTATGAAAGTCCAACAGGATTGGGCCTGACGGGATTTGTATCACGCTGAATCTATAGATCAAATTGGATGGATAGAGATTCTTGGCAAAAGACAGTCCCTCAGGTAATGCATATGATGAAAGACACTTTCAGACAAATGTGATTTTACGGTAATATGTTTGTTGCTGGCTAAGTTGGCTAAGTTGCCTCCATCTCCTGTTCCTGAGGCTTCTATTTTTTTTTATTGAAGAGCTATAGGCAGTACAATTACTAATCAAACAACAATCGCCACTTGTCAAGAGTACTTATAAGCATGTTGCTGACAGGAAGAGTCTCCTATTGCAATTAGAGATTGTGACTTTCCATTAAGATCTTACTTTCCTCATGTCCCATTCAAGAAATCAGATTCAGAGATTATTGGTCGCTTCATTCAGAACCTGCTCCCTAAAATGAGAATCAGAATAATGGAGAACTGAGTTTCTTTTAAGTTGATTTTCTTTATTAAGATTTATTTATTTATCTGTATCCTGCCTTTATTTTTACAAATAGCTCAAGGCAACAAATATTTTCCAGCATACCTTCCTCCTTGCATTTTCCCCACAACAACAATGCTGTGAAATGAGGGAACTGAAAGAGATTGACTTACCCAAGGTCAACCAGCTGGCTTTCATGCCTAAGCAGGACTAGAACTCACAGTTTACTGGTGATTGGCCCAAAGTTGCCCAGTTGGTTTTCATGCCTAAAGTGGGACTAGAACTCACAGACTGCTAGTTTTTAGCCTGGTGCCTTAACTACTAGACCAGTGATGGTTAACCTTTTTTGGTGCCGAGTCCTGCACACATGTGTGTGAATGCACGCGCATGTGCCCAAACCCCTAAATGCAATGTGAGCGCCCCCTGCACATGAGCCCCACCCATGCATGCACCCCACCCCTGCGCATATGCGCGTGTCCCCTGCGCATGCACCCCAGCCCGTCCCCCGCACCCCATTTTAGCTTCCAGGTTGGTGCAAGAGACTTGCACCTGGAAAGCCTCCTGCACCAACCTGGAAGCCAAAACGGGGCACGAGGGCCGTGTGAGGTCGCCCCACATCCCATTTTGGGCCTGGAAAGCCTCCTGCACCAACCTGCACCCCCCTGCATGGGTGGCAGAGACCCAAAGAGCAGCTGGTCAGTGGGAGGCGCACACTCGCCTTTGTGTTGGAGCTGGGCTGGGGCGACAGCTAGCGTGCCCGCAGAGAGGGCTCTGTGTGCCACCTGTGGCATATGTGCCATAGGTTCGCCATCAGACTAACCTGGCTCTTTGTTTTTCTAAAAGATACTTATGAAGTAAATCACTGGACCTCAACCAAAGTGAGCCCCAATCTTAAATCAATGAGAATTATATAGAAAAAGAAAGAACATGCACTGATCCATAGTGTGTAATTAATCATATATTCTCCAGTTTTACATCACTTAAATGAGGTAATTACTTGAACCCAACCTTGAAGTTGATATTTGGTTTTTGTGTTTTCCTAATCTTCCCATTAAGAAGGGAGCTGGACATTTTATTTGTTCCTGGCTAAACATTCAGTTTATTGCAATAAGATGGCCCTGCTTTATGCTTCCCCTTGCTTGGGAGATTTAATCTCACTTCTTGCCTCAGGGTCAAGTATGGTTAGTTACAGCATCAGAAAGCCTTGTGCATTCCTTGCTTATGACTTGTGCTACATGGGTAAGTATACCATATTAATATTAAAACAGAAAAGATCGATTTCTTGTTTTGCTTTGCTGTGCTAGCTGAGAATAAAATTCAGACTTCCAAATCCCACAGCTTGATGGCAATTTACTTACAACTACCAGCCACAATATACCCATTGTTCCATCATTCCCTGCTGATTTTGGAATGATTCCATATCCTCTTATCTTCTGCATTTTTTTAAAAAGTAAGTGAAGATAAATTCAAAATGGAATATATATTTTGGATTCCAGATCAGATGGGGCAAAGTAAAATATTTGATTCACTGGAAAGGTTGTCCTAACACTAAAATGTCCTGAGAATCTGGAGTTAATGTTCACACAACCTGATTTCTGCATTATCTTATTTGCAATATGCATATAGGCCAAGGCCACTGTGAGTATTATATGTGCATATAAACACATCAGAATCTTGAGGATGATCAGGAGGATTATCAGGATGAGGAGGGATTGGAACTCAGAGATGGAAATTGTTGTTGCTATCGTCTTTCATCCAAGTCTATAGTTTCTGAACCAGGTTGCTGTATGAGGAGCGGATACTGCCCTCCGCCTCTAAGTTGAATATCACCTTCTTCCTTCCACTGAGGTGGGAGATACTAATTACAGCCTACTGCACTCTGATGGGAGAGGTCCTGATTTGGAAGAATAACCTGAGTCATCACATGATCAAAGGGACTTCTCTGTTTCCAGATCCTTTGACAGGAATATTATTGAACTTTGGGTCCTGGGAGGAAGAAGAGAGTTATAAACCCTGTATGCGTCAATAATGAAAGGAAGACGTGAGAAGGGATAGGAAGTGTTCCTATCCTAGTAAGAACTCAAGAAAGGTTTGGAAAATATTCTAGAACATTCTTCACTTGTCTAGAAAATGAGTAAGCAGCCTACCAATTCAGAGAAGGGGGAAAAAATGGAAGAAGTCACCATCTTAGTGAATTGGCAGATAAAGATGGATCTTTATTTCAATTTCATTCCAATTGTTGAAATTTCAGTAACATTAACCCTTTCAATAAATCTTGTTCAAAAGATAAACAGCAAAAATCTTGCTTTGGGCTATCAAGACCTTCACAGCAGTTCAAAAAGCCAGTTCTAAATGTAACTAAAATGTTCTCACTACTATTAAAAAAGATAAACAAATCATTAATATATTAGCCGCTATTTCATTATAGAATCAGTTGGTGATAATTTCTAAAGCATTTGCTTAAAGTGCATATGCTTAATATTATTTCAGATTATATAGTAAACAGAAAACTGATCTGAAAAAGACTGAATAATATTGATATAAAATATTGATTACAAATCTATGGATTAACAAAAAGGCAGCCTCAATCAGCCCATAAATTAACATGATACTAAGGAGGTATTATTTTTATTAAAACTTGAAATTGAACAAACCTGACTGCATCTCTAAAATATAACATTTTTTGGTTAAACTTTCAATTCAAATAATGAATTAGATTCAGGAATATGAAGGAAGCCTTCATATTTCACACAGTGCTGCTAACATATTTCTTTAGAATATAATTACCTTTTTATCATTTTAATTTTTTTTATAAATTTGAAACATTTAATAATTGTGTTAATGTATTTACATTGTTTGAAAATATTAATTTAAATAATGGTTGCACTTCACTGAATAGTTTTCTCCAAAAAATAACTTTTTTTAATTGTTAGAGCTTCTGAAACTTCAGTCACAGAGACTGGGAAGGAAAACTTGCACTATACCATAAATTCTTGATCATTTCGACACTCTGATCAGTTTGTAGTTTGTAATTTCCCCAATTATACTTACTTCTCTATACAGCATCTTTCTAAACTCCGTTTTGTTGTGCTATTTTAACTGCATATGAAATAATGACTAAGACTTTACTGGATTGTTCTCTATAATCCTGCATGTAATGATATATGAAGATCAAGTTTTCACCTTGGTAGGCTATGATATATATGGTATCATGATTGATATGTAACATCATATATGTATATATATAGTGGCTAACCAGAATATTTTTTTTTGCTGTGTTCTGCATCATTAATGTAATTTGGCTTTCTTATCAGCAAGTGCTTCATAAAAGGTAGATACAAAAAATGTCAGTGTCCATGTGTTTTTGTCTTAATCCCAGAAAATCCTGGTTTAATCCAAAAACAGAATAGGGTAGCAGGATGCAATCAGTCAATCTAGATCATATGAGTGAACAATACATAACTAATATGCTATTCACTCTTCAATTCCACTTGAATTGAATTGAAATTAAGTCAGCAGAAGAAATATGTATTAAAATGGTTCCTTAGCATTAAATAGCTTCTTGTGTATCAAAAGCCATAGTCCTTAATGACTTTTTAAGCTTAAATAAATTTACACCAGTCATCCCCCCTTTTTTTGAATTTATACAAGAGCTTTTTTCTTGTCACACACACAAAAAAAGAAAAATCAGACAACCCCCCCTCCCACCCCCCAAATCAAGCCAACCTAAACTTTGAAAGATAAACTTCTTTCATACAAACTCCATGAGCGAATGAGTGAACTTGTGCCGGAGAAAATTAGATCTCACAGTAGGAAAAAAAAAGAAATACAGGTTCTCAAATCCAAATTTTACCAGCAAAACCAAGGGTTTTGCAGTTCTTGCTGGCACTATTGAGCATAGACAGAGGAGCAATGCTGTGCAGCCTATTTTCAGAAGGAAATAAAATAAATACTATTAAAATGCAGGTTGTTAAGATTTATAGGCTTGAGAATACAGGCACACAAAGCATAATCCAAAGATGCAGCACAAATGCATACAGGTGCATTTCTGTAGCTTATTTTAAAATGGCCTTCAATTTTGTGGACATGAAAGACTATCTAAACCCATTTTTTGTAATATTTGTATGTAATACGAGTGAAAATGACATTGTCATATCTGACTACAATAAAAAAAATCAGGCTACCATTCTGCAAAAAGCAAAGAACTTAATGCATACCAATAGTCCTCCTCCCCAAAATAAAGAATGATAATTAATATGTGGAACAGTTAATCTAACATACTGGTGACCTCTAATTTGCATGGTTTTAAAAGGGAATTGGTTAAATTCATGGAGGACACATCTGAAGAGTTATTAGTCTTGAAAAATCAATGTTGCCTCTGGATTGAAAATTATTGCATGGTTCCAAATACCATTTGTAAAGGAACACTGGTGGGAGAGAAATGGATCTATCCTTTCCTGCATCCTGAGGTCTGAGTCAGATTTTGGAGAGATAGACTAGTCGACTAGACTAGACTAGACTAGACTAGACTAGACTAGACTAGACTAGATTAGACTGGACTAGGACTAGGACTAGGACTAGGACTAGGACTAGGACTAGGACTAGAATAGAATAGAATAGAATAGAATAGAATAGAATAGAATAGAATAGAATAGAATAGAATAGAATAGAATAGAATAGAATAATAGAGCTGGAAGGGACCTTGGAGGTCTTCTAGTCAAACCCCCTGCTTAGGCAGGAAACTTCAGACAAATGGTTATCCAACATCTTCTTAAAAACTTCCAGTGTTGGAACATTCACAATTTCTGGAGGCAAGTTGTTCCACTGATTAATTGTTCTAACTATTAGGAAATTTCTCCTTAGTTCTAAATTGCTTCTCTCCTTGATTAGTTTCCACCCATTGCTTCTTGTTCTACCCTCAGATGCTTTGGAGACTAGCTTGATTCCCTCTTCTTTGTGGCAGCCCCTGAGATATTGGAACACTGCTACTATGTCTCCCCTAGTCCTTCTTTGCATTAAACTAGAAATACCCAATTCCAGCAACCATTCTTCATATGTTTTAGCCTCCAGTCCCCTAATCATCTTTGTTGCTCTTCTCTGCACTCTTTCTAGGGTCTCAACGTCTTTTTTACATCATGGTGACCAA